>NC_136619.1:15728883-15848883 GCF_933228915.1 Telmatherina bonti | reverse complement strand
AACTTTTTCATTTGCCTTAGAGCTCCACTGTAAGGACAGTAAGACGTACGATCTTTAGCTGGATTTTGTGTTTGTTATGTTTTCACTAATGATACCGCAGCATGACAAACAAATGTTGTAGTTTTATATTCTTTTATAATTTTTGTTTTCTTTTGTTTGGTTTTAGTTGCCATGGAGGGGCTCAGCTTATTACTGTTTAGATTTGATGGTATTCAATGATAAATGTCTTTATCCTCACCTTTTTTCTTATTCTTCTGTGTAAGTTTTATTGCTCATTGGCAAACCTGTTTCCTTGTTTAATCATTAAACTTCTGGCCCTATGGCGGAAGTGACTGAGAATGGCGCTTGCACAAGATCTGTCCCCACAGTGGATTTCTGCTGCTAGACTACTCATAAAAGAGTTACTACACCATATTCATCATTACATAGCAAGGGTGTCCAAAGTCGATCCTAAAGATAGATGGCCTGCAGATTTTGGATGTTTCCCGCTGCCTTAATCAGAATATTGAGTAAACATGCTCATAGAACTTCACAACAAACTGCTTAAAGACCTTCTGTTAAAATATTCATTCATTATCCTAACTGCTTAATCCAATGAAGGGTCGGAGGGAAGCTGGAGCCTATCCCAGTAGTCTTTGGGTGAAAGGCTGGACACCCTGGACAGCTCACCAGTCCATCGCAGGACCACACAGAGACAAACAACCACTCATGCTTACTCCTATGGGCAATTTAGAGTAACCAATTAACACACATGTATTTGGATGGTGGGAGGAAGCTGGAGTATCTAGAGAGAACCCACACAGGGAGAATATGCAAACTCCACACAGAAAGCCCAAACCTTGCCCCAGCCAAGGATTGAACCAGCAACTTTCTTGCCATGAGGCCACAGTGCTAACCCCTATGCCACTGTGCAGCATATCATATCAAACACATCAAATACTAAAACAGAAGCACTGAGCTCACTGACGCACATGCAAATTTGTCTTCTGGTGCTATCATTGTTGTTGCCCAGATCCCATGCACTGAGTTTACTAAATTAGCAGGGCACTGATCAGTGATTAAAAGCAACCAGTAGCCAGGTGACTTTAAGTAGAGGTATGTTCATAAAGTGTATTTGAAATAATCATTTAAAGGCTGCAGACAGACTTTGATTTATTTTCACCTATTCTCTTTGTCCAAGTGCTGGTTCATTGCAGTGGTAAGTGCTCAAACTGTTATTTATTGATGAATACATTTATTACTGAAAACTCCAAGAACTGTGTGAAAGAAAAAGTCCTATAACTTTTTTTACGTTTCTTGTGTATATATATATATATATATACATATATATATATATATGTATATATATATGTATATATATATATATATATATATATATATATATATATGTATATATATAAATACATCACAAGGAGGAAAGGAGGAGGCATTAGTGCTGTCCAACAACATCTGTAGGAGGTAAGAGAGTCTAAGAAATTCTTCATTTTTAATTCCTTTGTAATCTGGAGATATGTTGTACTACTCGATCAACTTTTTTTCAGCTTGTTTTGTTTTATGTTTATTTTATTATAATTTCCATTTTTGTTACGTTTTGTTGTTGCTTTTTTGTTTGTTTTTTTTAATTGGTCATGCCTGAGATGTTATCATTATATCTATCCACAATTTGTCATCACTATAACATATACAATAAAAGTTAAATTTAGCAATATCGTAAAACAGTACAATACAATCAAGATGAAATTAAATAAATTAACTTTACAGTGGTACCAATCTTCAATGATATGCTAAATGTTTCTTTGAAAGACTATTTGAAGAAAGTTTGAATATGATTTATAGTGTGGAGAATTGGAGGCGTCTCCCGTCTGGTAAAGGTTAATGTCTCCATAGTACTATTACTGCTGTTAGGAGCTGTGTACTGCATCGGGTTGTTTTGTACAGCATCCCTGGCTGGTTTGTGTCCTTTGTGGATTCTGAGATTTCACCTGATGATTAGCAAGATTTTAGATGGATGAAGCCACTTGGGGCCTCATTACCTTCATAAATAAGCATCCCATTGTTCCTTTTTTTTCCCTTTTTACACCAAACGATGTTAGAGGAGGGAAGTTTATGGTGTTTTGGGAATACAGGGCCTCCCTTATCCTCCTCTGTCTTCTAGGGTTGAAACCAAAGATGTGGTCTTTCCTCTGCGGGCTCCTCTGAGTCCTAGAGAGGCCCCTCAGTCCCTTATCTCTCCACTCCTGTACTTGCTGTCAGGTTTTTACAGTAAAATGCAGTTAGTCATCATCCACGAACATAACCACAAGGTGCTATTTTGACAGCAGAAGGAGCACAAACAGTGAGTAAAAATTAAAAAGAGTGCGAGACAGGGCGAAGAAAAGACTCTCAGCCAAAAAATGCCTTTGAATCAGAAGAAAACTGAATTATGATTTAGTAGTTTACACATCTTTCAGTCTCATACTGCACTGTATTTTAACTGTTCTCTGCACAACTTTTGCAACTTTTTAAATAATCAATTTTCATGTGTTCTTTGAAAGAAAACCAGTAATCTGATTTTGTCTCTTGACTTTGTACACTTTTGATTATATGTCATAGTCCTGTAAGTGTAACAGCAGAATGAGGAACAGCTTGAAAAGCTGCCATGAAAGTCTATCAACAGATGGCTGAAACAATAGAACTTTAACAATATGTGATACATGGTGTCCTGACTTCTTCTGTGATTTCACAAGATGCCACTTCTCAGTTTTTCAAAGGGAATACTCAAAATGGTTATATCAAGATGAATCAAAACAAAGTTACGACATGACTCCTGCATCCAGTATGCAGCTTTCATAGTCAAGCCTGGCGTTTTGATCTGCACTCGTATCAAAGTTTGAAAAAAAAGGGGGAAATGATTCATTTAAGTGCTGCTGAGAGATTAGACAGACAACACTCATTAGACTAGTCCTCGGAGTTGAAAGATATGCACACGTCATACATCATCTCTACATTGGAAAAGTTTATTTTCTTTTTTCTCCCCCTTGGAACTTCATATTCTTTGTCTCATCACAGGTTGCTGATTAATTTACTCCTAAAAGCAAAGGTAGCAGAGGAAAAGATATGTACATGAAATCTAATATGTATTTCTTAACGAAACATTCTACAAGGTCATTGACTGTATCTGCACACTATGCAGAAGTTTACAACACACACACACACCCTGAAAATGATCCTGTCACATTAACATAATCTTTATTTTTATACTCAAATGTCATATTTATACACTTTTTTTCACCATTGTCTTCATCCTGAAGTACTTTTGTTAAAGACAATGTTAAACCACAAACTTTGCTTATACCAGTACAGTCTGAACACTCCATCTCTTTGGGGAATGGGAAGCCTAAGGCTGCATCCTGTTTTGGCAGCTGTAAAGAAAGAAGTGCCTCTTCTGCGCTCTTCTGGCACTTTGCCTTCTGGGGGAAGAAGCTAGGGGACAGGTGGGGACCGAATGGCCCATGCCAGCTGACCTGTCAGCTTTAGACCCTGTGTGTTTGAATAAAAGCAGGGAGGTGAAGGGGTGGGGGATGGAATTTTGGTGAAGGGATGATGGGACCTGGTAGGATATGCATGTAGAGTCTGTTTTGCGTGTGTGTGTGTGTGTGTGTGTGTGTGTGTGTGTGTGTGGGTGTGAGAGAGAGAGAGAGAGCATGAGAGAAAGACTAAAGGAGTGGAAAAGAGATGGAGGAACAGAGGATGACAAGAGGGAGACACAACAGGATGGTACTGCTGATGGAGATGGGATGTGACACTTCTCTCTGGGATTGTGTGATTAATTGGGATCAGGTCACCTCTTCAATGTCTGGACAGTAATGCTATGCAGTCTCATATGGCTATTTACATACAGTGGGCTCCCTAGACTCTCAACACTCACACATAAACACATGTATGCGCTGGGGGAAACAAAACACACACCATCTATGTGGAATACTGTCATTATTTTTAGCTCAGATACAAACCCAAGTTGTTGTAGTAGCAGCAGTTGAGCTTGTTGGCTTCCATGTTGTATTCAGATACAACTTTTTTCTTGTTTTTCTTTTTCATATTTTCCTTGTGCTGGGACAAATATATGTACTTGACAAGAGCTCCTGCTAAGAAAGTGGTTGTCGATGCTGAAGTTCCTGTGTTACCTTTAGCAAACTCTGTCTCAAAGCACCAGCCCCTCTTTCAGAAGAAGGGATAAGATAGCAACCCAATGGAAAGCGTAGATACTAAGAAGACACATGGCACTGAATAATTTATGGCCAAGCAAAATAGAGACAGCCACTTGAAGTCCTGAGTAAGTAGGAGACACAGACAGTGGTGACATATCAAGCCACAATAAAGACACAGGGAACAGTGGAGAAGGCATAGGGAAAACGTTCTGTGAATATCCTGAGTTAAGAGTATGTTTTTGTTTTCCTGCACTAGCTGCCTCTCTGTTTGAAAGTTGCATTGCTCTTCCTTGTTTACCAAGTCCTCTTGCTGCTTGCTCTGTCACACCAGGGATAGTACCCAGGTGAGCATTGCTACACGCAAGGAAGAGAGAAGCCAGTGGCCCTTTGATTCTGGGCTGCTGGTTCTCTCAGATTAGCTATTCTCTCTATACCCTGATGAATGCACTGGCAGAACAGCCAGTGTTAACGGAGAGAGACAGTTCCATCCCGAATGGGTTGTATAGGAATGATGGCTGGCTGGCTGACTAGCAGTGTTGCTGGCTGGCTGACGGGCTGCCACTTTGGGTGCTGGCTTCTTCCAGAGTAGGTAGGTATAACATGTAAGACCAGCTCCCTGTCGGACACCAAGACAGACACCCAAGACGGCTGTGAAAGCCTCCAGGCCCCTTTAGTCTCTTCCCATTACACCTCAGCATCACTGATGATGGCAGGTCACGGCGGAGAAAGCTATCCTCATGCCGCCCGTCACATCCCCGCCACTTTCATCCCCTTGCTCACTTCAAAAGTGACATCTGTCATCAGTAAGAAGCTCGGAAGCGCTGTGTTCCTGCAATGGGCCGCTTTGATGGTGATTTGGCCCCAGGCATTTGTCATACATAACTTAGGTGGAGAACAATGTGAAATCAGGCTCAGATTTTAAAGTAGAAAAAGAGTAAGTACAATACATGTGGGTAAAATCAAAATCGCTCAAACCACTGGAGGGAGTGAATCAAAGTGCGGTGCGAGCTGGTAGAAGTATCATGTTCTGCTCATATCACAGTCTTGTCAGTTTTCTTCTTGTTCGCCTGGTTACTATGTCCCCTTTTCCAGCGATAAGCAGTTACTGATGCAGCCTATCAGCCTGACTCTATACAGTATATGTACCATTTTAAAAACTTTATGATTACAGGCTTTTGGTCTCAACCCACAGCATACTTGTAGCACACAACTACAATCAACAACAACATTATCAACAGCTGACAAGCTAAATTTCAGGAGGGACAAGTTGCAGTCAAAGATAGCATGAGTTTAGCTTGAAATGCATTTGTCTGGGTCAAATGAAGTGTGTATTGGGTGGTTATGGAATGGAAATTGTAATGTGTGTTGTGTGAGAGAGAAATAATGGGTGGTTGTGTAGCACTCTGCATGGTTCAGTGCATTTGATGTTTGTGAGCAGCTCTGCAAATTTGTGTGCGGTTAGCTGCGTGTGTATCAGTGACTGTCTGTGTGGGCATCCAGCATAAAAAAAAGTGTTGTGTGTGTCCTTGTGGCTATTTGTAAAGCTGAGATATGATGACTCTGACAGTGGTTTTCAACAAAGCTGTCAAAGGCCAGCCTCTCTAACTGACCCTGTGTTGGTGTCAGGGACACCTAACCCCCTCTTCCCTCTTTCTCTCTCTTTTTAGCAGTGTCTAAATCAACTTCAGTATTCTTCATATCTGTCTATATAACCTTTGGAGCTACTGTCTCACTGTTACCCTCAACCTTTACCTCACATTGTCGTGTTCCTGTCTTGCTTTCTTCATCTTGCTGTATTTCTCTCTTGTCTTTTTCCTTCACTATGGGGTTAGCTCAGGGTTCAGCCATCCCTCTTTCTCACCTCCTTGTGACTGACAGGCATGTATTCCAGATGGCTGCCAGATTGCCAGGCTCCTTGTCAGTTCATATTAAGCCTTGTTTGATTAATGCATAATTTAAAGGCCCGTTAAGTTCTACTCTGCCATTGTGTATGTATCCAATTAGTGCTGTTAGGTTTTATGACATCACTACCTAACTATTTAGCTTTTTTTTAATTCACTATGTATATTTTTTCTTTTACATATGCCCTAGTTAGGGTCAAATCTTTATGCATTCCCTAATGATCTCTTCTTCATCTGTTAGCAAAAGTCGTCAGTGGAACCAGAGTTAAATGGGATGATTAAACCTGTTTACCTCTCACTTTCAGGTATACACATAAACATAGGGACTAGACTAAATATTTGTTGCCTGTGTGTGGGTGTATTTATGCGTCAACGTGCGCCGAGCCACAAGGAATTTGGACAAAACATGGGTCAGACATCAGGCTTAGTCAAAGGGTTTTGTTTGATTCTGTCCCACTGACAGAGCCTTAGTGCCACTTTTAACACAGCTCATAAGACAGACAGTACATTGTTAACAAAATAAAGAGGCTTTTAGGAGTCTTTGTAAGGTTTGACTAAGTACCAAATGCAGCATGGTTTCTTTCTAGATTTCTTGGCTGGGCTGGATGAATGAATCAGAGTTGGAGTAGACTTTCTGAGGTTTGCTTTCTCCCTTTTTAAATGCAATGGACCAGTCAAACAAACAAATTTGACAAGTATGATCTCTGTTCTGACAATGAAGCAATATGGTTCACTGCTCAATGTACAAAGTGGAGTTTTTCTACACTGAAAACATGTTGGAATATATTTAAACTGCTGCAACTTATTGCACAAATCAGGTTAAATCAGCACTTCATTGAAAGTGAGGATAATGCCATATCTCTGTTTACAGCTTCTGTCCTTGTGTACAAACATCCCTTTGGCATTCATGTGGTAAGGTTTTGTAATATTATGCATAGGTCTCCATGATTTTAATTTAATTTTCTTCTGAAAAACATCCAGCATCATGTTTATTATTTGATTGTTTATTTGCAAGCACTGAGAGGGAATCAGAACCTAGAGAGAATGGACTAACATGGTTCACACAAAAGAAAATTGCGGCCTCTTCACTTCCATTCAAACCACTGGTCTATCTAAATGTTAATGTAGTCCCACACATGGGTATAAATATTTAAGTTTAGTAGCTTTAAGTGAGGGGTTGATAAGTGTAGGTTATTAGAGGTGTTTTTGTTCTTCAGTCAAAAACAGTAATGGTGAAGACAAAAGTCAAGACATCACAGATATAAAGTCCCTTTATTTCTGTCAGACCGAACAACCAGGAGAAACACAAAGGGGAGAAGATGCATACAGTCTTACTGTTCCTCATTCATCAATAGCTCAAAACTTGAAACTAGCAAATAGTTTTCAAATTTGCATATTGACACACTTTAAACTTTGGAAATAATTAGAAAAGATGGGCCAAGGGATTGGGTACCATCTTGTCACACCCTTTAATCTTTCAATTATATTCTGTTAGAGTTTAGAAACTGAAGGGAAAATCTACTTTCTTTTCTTTAGCAAAATATATATATATATATTTTTTTTCAATATAAGATTTTATTTGCTCAATTATTGCCAGCCATCCTTGTTTATTTTATTGTTGTTGTTATTATTATCATTATTTATTTATATATTTATTTATTTATTATTGATGTATGTTTTAATTTATTTTATGTTTATGCACAAAACGTGTGTCCATTTAATGGAATAAATCCTCCTGTGGCAATAAGTAAAAATAAGATAATATTTGAAGACATTAGTTTTTATTCGTCATAGTGCCCTTTTACTGAGAATGATTGCAATCAGTAAATTGTGTAAGGATAACTCAAATTCCTTGAGTCTGAGTAATAATGTAAGTCTGTTCAAGTATTTATGAGGTTTTGTGCCTAAATAGTCATAAAAAAAAAGGCATACGATTAGCTAAGGTTTTGCACAACACTTTTGCAAGGTAGTGATTAGTAGGCATTAAACAACTTGTAAAATAATCTTTACTGGCACAGCAGCACTCGCAGCATAAAAATGACTGACCTGGTCAATTCAGGTGGGATTAAATTTACGATGCTTTCACCACTTTGTGTAAAATGTATCCTGACTGTGTAGGAATTTGTCTAGAGAGATTTCTTTTTCAGATTTTTCCTAGGTTAAGTAATCAAAAGTATCCCTCCCCTCAAACACAATAAAATCAATTGATCAAAATTACACCTAACAATATTATGAGAATAAATTATGTGTAAATCGCTTTAATACCTAATGAGCTCCTTGCTGCTGAAAAGGTGAAAACAGAGTTGTGTGACAGCTGGTGGCTGAATGTAAATATCACATTCCCAAGCACTGGTTCATCAAGTTCAACACCAAGGCACAAGGGAGATAGGGGGCAAACATCACACCAGGCTTGTGGGGCCCTGATGAAACTACAACTGCAACTTTCATTTGTTTAGCAAGAGCACCGACAGATCTATCAGTCATAAATATCCAGGAGAATGTGCTGAAAGAAGGTGGAGAAGAGAAGGAATGAGAGAGCAGCAGAGAAGAGGGAAAGTAAGACTTTCAGAGATTTATAGAAACGTGTGTACATATGTGTGTGTGCTTCACTCTTCATTAAAACAGTTCTGCCGCTTGTCACTGCCTGAATCCATCAATGTATCTGTGGTAGCTGTCACTGTGATGAGTGAGTGTGGGTGTTACTCATACTCAAGGCCACATCACAATTGTCACACAACATTCATTTGTACACATATATGTGAAAATCCCCACCCACCCATCACCACACAGCCACACCAGTAACACCATGATGTACTTTGGTTTCAATCGAACACCACATACATAAATCATTGCTCGTCTTGGGAGCAACATATTAATCAATGATAGAAACACCCAAACATTCTTTTGCGCTAATCATAAACACTGTTTGATCTACCCAGCGCTTTAATCTTGTCTTATGTGGACAGAGCCGTGCCTGCAGTTGAGCATGCGGAGCATTGTTGTAGGTGCATCACAGCCCTCTTAGCTGCAGACAAGTTTACACTGATTGTTTCATGTATCTAGGCCTGGGCTCCTGATGCCTGCAATGCTTTTGAACCTGGCCTTTTGTGTCCTCCAACAGAGCTTTTGTTCTAGATGAAACAGACTATGTATGGTCAGCACTGAGCTTCTGTTCAACCAAGTGTCAGCTCCACTACATACACACACGCACACACATACACATGCATGCATTTGCGGAGATGAAGGCAGACAGCTATACAGAAACATCCCAGATATACTGTGGGCAAGTCAGAATGGAGAACCGCACTTGTGTACGACAACATGTAAACCCATGTGCACCCATATTTATAGTGTGTGTGTGGGAGTCAAAGGGGGCATCTGTTTTTTTTTTTTTTTTTTTCTTTTTTCTCAGCAGTACAACATCCCACAAGTGCAATCTCAATTACAAGAGAGACTTGAGAATTAAAGTTTCATCTTACTGTAACAGCATGGCCTCCTCCAAGCACATCAGAGCACCGCTGATTTCTTTTTAACTACACTCCATGTTTGCTCTCTCGGAGGGATTAAGTTTACTTTTATTTAAAAGGAAATTTAAAGTAGCGAGGAACTTGCTGAATATATACGCAGCTGTCCACACAAACACTGTGGCTCATATGTAAAGTTGATACTCAAATCCTCTGTTTGCAGTGGTGGACAAAGAAGGCTACATTCCATTTTACATTTAGTCTTTTTTACTGAGTTTTTCATCCAGAGGGACTTAAAATGAGTGCAACGCTAGACTGGGTTTTAATTTGTATATGCAAACAACAGAAAAGTCTGTTCGGTTAAAGCTGCAGCATCCAAACGGAGCTATGAGACACCTTCAAGGGGTTGTTTTCAGAAGAAATTTCCAGATTTGTTATATGATATGTATCTAAAATCATTTAGTATTCTCTGTGATATGTATACCTTTTATTTATAGTAATTGCAGTCTATACCAACTGCATCTTGTACAACTAATATACCAAAGACTTCCTTTAATGGAAAGCATACCCATCAACTGTATGTGCTAATTTATATTCAGAGCTATGAAATCCATTAGTCAGGAACAATAAATCGGGTTAGCTTATTCTGTTACAGTATTCGTCAAATATTCTTGTAGATTATCAAGATTTTCTTTTTCTCTTATCTATACAGAACAAGTTCCTGCATCAATAATCCTGCTTGGTTTAATCTATTTTGTACAATGAATCTGGAATTATGTAAACAGAATCACAACTGACACATTAAACACAGTTACAAAATAATCATGCCCAATGCCCCAGTGAATGTGCAACAGCTGCAACACAGCACTTTGGTTGTTATCTTTTCAAATGTGGCAGAATCTGGGTTGCACTTGTTCTAATGGTAATGCGACAAAAGCTAACACCAAAAGTCTTTGTGCTTCGGTGTGTTTGAAAATGAAAAAAAAAAAAAAGGGTGAAATTCTCGGGGCGGTGCATGAAAAAGTAAATGAGCATCATAATATTGAGGTCTCTTAATTTTTCAGCAGACGTGATGAATTGAGTTTCGACTGATGTTTCCTGAAAGTGGCAACACGTGTCCCTCTTACTCGGCTGGTGCTGCCTTCTCGTCTACAGATGTGTCGCTTGATGTACCCATCCAATGGCACGCTGCCACTTAATAAAATATCACTCTTACTTTGACAGGGAAGCCTTAATTGAGTCCCTTGTCAGTTTTATCAAACTGTGTGTTATCATCATTTGAAACTTCTCCTCTATCTCCCTGAGTCTCTCTTGCTCTTACAGAATATGCTTTCAGATGAATCTTCGGTTACCGCCACCAGAAAAGGAAAAAGAAAAAAAAAATGAAATGAGGACGGGGTTAAGACAATGATTGTGAACAACTTTGTGATTGAAACAAAAATAAAGAACCAAAGAAAAAGTGAGAGAGGCCACAAAAGATAGAAAAGAAGAAATGACCAAGACAGACAGTGTAGAGAAAGATCCTTCTGAGACTCTCTTGTCATTGGATTCATAATTCAGGTTCATGATTTTAATTTCCCTCTGTTCTTATCAAAGGCCGGTAGAGCAGAGAAGAGAAGGCTGGTAGTTTGCTGGATCACTGCATGCAGGATGAGCTGCAGCTCGCATTCAAAATGCCTGAACGAGCAACCAGTCTCTCACTGCGACTTCCACTTTTAAGATGCAGAACTTAGAAGCATGTGTTGTTTACAACAACAAGCTCTTGACACCTTCCTTTTTCTTCCAGCCCCTCACTTCAAAGTATATTCAGTGACATACACAAAATATATGCTTGCATAAAGTTGTATACAAATAGTTAACATAGACTTTAAATTCAGAACTTTAAAAATATGTTGTAAAATTACTATGATTAGATAATACTTAGGCTATATGTCACTAGTATGAATGTCAGTGTTTTTGTTAAGTACAATGTCTGAACAGGGAAACAAGCTGATATCATTTCATCAATTGATTCTTCGATAGAAAAAAATGCCTTTCTGATATGAAAATCTGATTGCAGTTTGCTTCGATTAATCTTTACACTCCAGGTATGAACAAGTATTATGTAGAGTGGCTACAATCAACTCTGATTACAGAGAGTGACAAAAATATCAACAAATATTTAAAAACAAATAAGAATTTATTAGAAGCAAGTCTAATTCAGCTTTACACAGACTTGAATGTTGAAAAAAATCTTAAATTAAGATAATTCAGAACTGTCAAATCCTTTGTGATGTAGACCACCTCAGTAGTTAGTAGTTTTGTTGTCAAAGTTGTTCTTTTAAAAGTGTAATGTTGTGGTATCGTTCACTGCAAGGATAGACTGAAAAGAGCGTGTGTGTGTGTGTGTGGGTGGGTGTGTGTGTTTGTCTGTGATTCGGTTGATCCAGCCTTTTGTAAGCTTGTCAAAGGTTGACAAAAGTTTCGCCATTTGTCAACTCAAAAACTTTTTTTTATTTTTCCATGTATTAGCAACTAGAATTGTCCAAATGGCTTTTGATGAATTCATGGAGAGGTAAACATGCCAAAAGCACATTTATCTACATATGTGGTTCTGGATCTCACACATCTTTGGATCTTTCTGACTTTAACTTTTGAATGGAGTCTGTCATTCTTTTCATTACATATTATTGCACAGCTACCCGCTCTCCAGCCACAGATCATTCCACAACGGGCTCTGCCCTTTCCAATATTTAGTATTTCCTTTGCTCTCTCAAATCAGCACCAATTTCATCATTAAGCCATGCTTTTCATTCAGAAAATATGACTTACATTCTACATGCATATTTATATCAATCTGGTGTATACTGGATGATCTGAAAGCTTTGGAAGAGAGCAGACTATGTTGTTCTCACCTCTTTTTCATGTGGTCTCTCAGCTCTAAACTCATCTCAATTCGTTGAATGCAAAAATCTAATCATGGGTCAAGACTGAATTGTTTTTCTGGAGTGTTTTGTTGTGTATTACGGGGTTCAGGAATTTTCCATTTTTTCCCCTCTCGTAATGTTCTAGATCTCTTGTGCGTTCTTTCTTTCCAGCCTTATTTTTTTCTCCTCCTATCTGTGGAATCGGGGCCTGCTGGGGCATTTTTAAGACAGAGGCTTCCTGGACTATTTTGGTATCAAAGCTTTGAGGCATCAGAGGTATGCTGTCTGAAGCTGACATGTAAAGAGAGGAGGGCCTTCCTCTCTAACAGGTTTCTATGGGCAATGAGGGCGGGAGGGGCACAGTCAGTAGCCTATCCAGGAACTATCTCTTTTGGGGATATGAGACCCAAAACGCTCCTCTTCAAGTCCAGACCCTCACCTGGCATTTGGATGATTTATAATCCATATGTTTCATATGTTTGCTGCCAAATTGACTATAGATGAATATATGGAACATGTAGAGGGGTGAGAGGGGGTGGGTGGGGGATTAAATGGAATTAAAATGTTATTGTAATTCATATCTTTTACTCATCCAACTTTTACTGTTGTTTCTTAACATGAAGGACATTTTATCTAGATTGCATTGACATGCAGTAGATTTATGATGTATAGTAGTTATATTTTACTCTGGTTTTCCTGTTTTCATGCTTGTGAACTTTTTGTCTGAAAACAATTAAGTTTTTTGTTTTGTTTTTTTTTCAAATCCTTCAATTATTTCAGTGTGTCCTTGTTATGACCTGACATCAGTTTGTGAAAAAAAAAGATTGAATTTGAGTCTCTCAGATTCGTGAATATAAATGTTCTTCTATTTTTAGAATGATTAAATGTAGTATTTTGACATAAAAAATAATAAAAAAAAAACTTCCCTGCAGCTTTGATGTGAATTTAACCAGTTCCAGCCCTTTATGGTTCCACGGACTGTTGTCCAGATGACCTCCTCTTTTCTCTCTCTCTGTTCTGAGGAAGTCCAGCTTACAGAGGATCTGACTGTAAATCTGTCTGACCTGGTCTCTCTACCAACACACTGCTCCCTGATTCATCTGCTGCCAACCCCTTCAAGTTATTCATCTGGAAGGAATATGCATTCATCATTGTATTTTTAATCATACCAAATAGATAGACAAAGAAAATGCCTTAGGGAGAGGGGGAGGAATCTACAATTCCCTGAGCTCAGATGGTATTCCTTCCCTGCATCACCAAACATTCCCCAAATTGACTTTGAATGAATTTATTTTTAATGTGTGGAAGATCTCTACCACAGAGAATAGAGATAGTGTGTATTCATATTGGTGTGTGTTTGTGCTTGTGTCTGGCTGCGCTGTAAAAAAAAAACCCAACATATTTCTGAGTCTACTTGTATACATGTATATCAGTAAAACAGCTATGAAAACAGAATTTAAAATTTGAAATTATAGCTATTAAACTGTATAATTTCTGGCGCTTTTCCTCACACAAACCTACCACACAGCTCTTAAAAGCTCAGTTGCATAATCCCAGTTTGACCCATCTCCTTTCCCATGAAAGCCTGGTATTGTAGTGAAATTGTTTTGCCTAGCCAACCCAGTACAAATGAGCAAGCTCATCCCTTCATCCTCCATTCTACTGTGATCATTAATAAATTAATTTATCAGCTCGTCTTGGTTCCAGCTTAATTGAGTCCCATTGCAGCTTTCTAAGTAGGACACATACAGATTCAACAACTGAAATGGTATCCAGCCCTTTGCCGTTCGGGCTGTGCTTCAGCCCTGTCTTTATATTATAAACACAGTACTTTGTTAGTTGTTAAATGGTTTTGTTTTTGAATGTGGATCGATTTGAAAGCTTAAAGACGTATCAAATAAAAGACGTATCTGTTGATTACTTCAATTCTGTGTGGTCACACTCTTCGTTAAGCTGGATGAGACTAGGACGTGGGGGTTGCTCTGGGAAGATGGGAAGAGACGAGCGGTGGGAGGAAGGGGTCTTCCTGTCATCCCATCAGAGATGAGCCCCCACGGTGTCTCCGAATACACACATACACAAAATGCACAAGTTTGTGCATATGCACACACACCGCAAACAGATGTGGGCTCAGAAAAGGGAGGGTGTTCTATATCTTAATGCCATTACATTAAATTTTAAATAATGTTATGCAAATCAGAAATGACAGGAGATTATCTCCTTGGGACCTTGAAAGGGATTCGTCAGTTCTTATTCCAATAGCCCTGGAAAATAGCCCAGACGTCCCGAGCAGAGAAATATGGCAGGGCGTGACGGAGCCTGCCGCTGCTAAAAGAAAGAGACCGTGAGAAAAGGCCCCAAGTGTTGGCTATTAAAATCAATTTACCCAAGAAGTCAATGAAGAGAAATCCCTTAGTGAAGGCACCTCCTCAAGGACAGCTCAGGGGTCCTGGACGAAGAGCACAGGCAATCATAAGGACATAATCGCCTCATGCCAAGGTGAAAGGAACACAGTTGCCAGAGGAAGGAGAAGAAGAACGGAGCCAAGGAGGTTGAGGACTCTCTCTTCAGGTTTCCCCCCTGTGCCTGTTTTATCTCAACAGCTTTGGCATAAATCCTGAAATTATTTTACAGATCTTGGCTTGGTGTGGACACTTCCACCCTGCTATGCTTTACATGGTGACAGAGAATTTGTAAGGGCTGGATAAGGATGAGAGACAATGAATTTACAGCCCTATCTTAGAACAGTGGATATCCTGTGGTCTGTTGCCCTTTTACCAAGTGCCAATATGTACTGACATACTGTAAGCACATCATATTGGGAGATGTAATGGGTGTTCAGTGTTTATCACATGGCTGCACTGTCTTCCTCCCTCCCTTTTCCACTCTCGCTACAGGCAACCAGTGTGGCAGCCATGCACAAAAGCCAGTCTCAATATTGTGTTAAAGACATAGCCATCCATTACTGAGCAAACAATGTTTTGTCTGTCTCCAGTGCTTTGGGCCAACAATTAAAGACATCACGCCAGCACAGAGGCACTGGAGGGGGGGGAGCAAGCAGACCTTATCAGAGCCATTCCATCAAATATTGATGAAGGTAATTGAGGTTTTTAGGCACTACAAAGCTTCCTGAGGAGTGTATCTGTTTTTATGGCAAAGCACAGCCCTGGTCTAGTGGAGAAGATTGCAAAAAGAGTGCAGTCTTGTGTGTAAATTGCATGTTATGTAGAATACCTGCTGGCAATTGCATGTTATTGAGATGGAGGATGAGACAGACACTTGTACCAATCAAATTTCTGTCTGGAAAGTATGTCAAAACCAAGTTTTTGCAACCAACACTGGATGTGTTGGTTGCAAAAACTTAGTGCCAACATATCTCAAAGAGAAATATATGAGGAACATTTGAAATTATGATCATATGATATTTTTATTCTACTCTAATTTTTTATTTTTTATTTTTTTTGTATGCTGTCAGAAAACAGAAATAGCATATCCATTCCCTTCTGGTGTGTATATGTATTCCCTCTGTTCTCTCTTTCAGACATTTTGAGATAATTTCGGATCACGTTTCAATCTTTTTTGTTTGAAACATAAAACTTTACTGTTGCAGTTCATATCCCTCTCTGTGTCTCAGAGCTGGTCCCCGGTGACATCAGCCCGAGAATGGCAGCTTTAATTTGCAGCAAAACAAGTAGAGAATATTGATTTCAAAAAGTGCTTTTTTTTTTCTCTTGGAGAAAAAAAAAACGAAAAAGAAAAATGGCCTTCTATTTGAAAACCTGTAGCCTTCAATTAAGTGGGGCTTGTAGGTGTGTGTGTTTTCATTTGGGCACTGTGTTCACTTGAAATGATACATTAAAGGCTGTGTTTTACTTCAATCAGACTATGAAAATATACACACAGCCCTAAGTATCTCTTGCAGGGCTCTGATACTGGCACACACACAGCGCCACCAAACAGCACCAGACAGATGGATGGTATTTATCTTAGAACAAAAACTGTGTTCTGCTCCAATACCAAAAACACTGCTTTTCCCATGTCTCGAGATGACACGTGTCTTGGTATTCATGTTAGTTTATGTTCACAGGTCTCATTTCTTCTCCTCAAGATTTATTGTCAAGCAGAGCAGTGTACTTGCTGGTTTCCAGAGCACAAAATGGACCTTTGAATATTTCTCTTAGGCTCCATCCACATACTGGACTGTTGAACCATCACATCACATTTTGACTCACAACAGACCTACAGTTATTAACTTGATCTTATTTTGTGAACAGTCAGTCCTTGTGGTAAGGCTGATCCCCTTTAATGCAAGGCCTATTTGGGGTTCTGATCTGGTGCTCAGGGCTATGCAGAGTTTGGGCATCAACACAGGGACTGACTTGAGCTCGAGGTTGTAACACCCCATCCCAGAGGCTTTGGAAGTCATCCTGCTAATACAGACATGACTAAAGCTCCCTATCATCCCTCACAGAATGACACAAGGCACAGCTCCAAGATTTAACTCTTACAAAGAGCTTAAATATCTTAGATGTGTAATGCATAATGGAGGTGTGTTCTGTACTTTGGGGTGCAGAGTATTCCCTTTGCTATACCAGGCTTTTACTACAATAGCATGCTGGTTTGTTCACCAAGTCACACAGCAGTGTCAGTTGTGAAAGAATTTTGTGGGTGGCTAGATACTGAGCGGAAGACATGATAAAAAGATGAGGCACAGAACAAATCATGTCCATTAACATGGTTAAGTCCTCCTATTGAGTCAAACAAGATCAAATTATTTTTCTCTCTGTCTCTTCCTGTTTCTCTCGTCTTTCAGTGTGTAGGTGTGTGTGTGTGTGTCTGCTCCTCTCTCTTTGCCATCCACTGTGTTCAAGTTTACTCAAAAAGGAGGTTGGAAGCTCCCCTAGTGGTTCCTCCAGAGAATTACCTTAGAGAGAAAGAGAGAGAGAGAGCAACTGTGCTCAGCTGCAAACACACTAATGACAAGAAAAGTAGTAAACGCATTACTTTTTTTAGTTTCTATATAAGCAGTCCAACTGTGTACCCTCTATTTTTGCTTGTTTGCATTTGTAAGTCAAGAAAAAAATGCTGTTTGTGAAACAGTGCAAGTTGCAAAAAGTGTGTTGGTATTTAGTGTTTGCAATTCAAGAACAATGTTTTCATCAACAACTACTAAATAAAATAAAGGTGTTAAGGGAGGGAGTTGTTTTCCACCATATAGGCTATGTGGTTTTGTGGTTTTATGTGCATTCCTTTCATTTTCTCCCACCCCCTTCACTTCCACCATATCTCAGCTGACAATATGTTGTTCTGATTGTATGATCTACTTCTTTTAAATGTGAATATTAACAGTTAGCCATTTAATCTCTTAACTTAATCTTTTGGATTTAATTTATGTAAACTATTGATATTTTCTACATATATCTGAATATTTGTGTCTCAAGCTGTAACCTGACTCACACGGAGCCTGTATACAGTCCTGCATTGTTGTCATAGTATATGTGATGAATGCAGACACAAAGCAAGGGCTTACTTTTATATATGTGTGTTTGGATGTAAATTACACGTGTTACCAGTGTGTGTGTGCATATGCTTTGCGTTTTAATCGGGTTTGTGATATAGTAGAATATGATCTGTTGTTGCCCTTATGTCTTTTTTAACTTAAACAAGTGAGAAGATTCCCTTGACAGGACAAGGATTTGTCAAATATGCTTCACCCATAATTTATGTTTTTGGGTTTTTTTTGCCTGCAAGTGGACATATGCCTTGTTTGTATGTAAAGACATAGGGCTACATGTAAAGGGGTTTGCTGTCCTAGTGCATTAGTTCTAAACTGATTACCTACTTCCGTTGATTTCGTCATGTCATTCTTCCTCTTAGCACGGTCTGCGCTGCCGGCTGACTGATTGTATCATGAAGGGGTCAGCAGCAAAGGATATTTCAATTTCATTGGATTTAAAGAGGACTTGCAGGAGGTGTGCACATTAGCGGCTCAATGAAATCGCATTTGTCAGCATGATCCTTTTTAAGTGCAATTCAATTAAGCTGTGATTCTTTGATTTTATTATGCCCCTGCCTCTGTGGCAGAACGTTCACTGCTGGTTGAACAAGGCTCCATCTAATGTATACAATTTAATTTTCTTAATGAGTTAATGTGCTTTTCATATCCTAATTCCTGGAATAATCTGTTATTTTGCTATCTGCTGCGGTGCACTTTTAATGAAAGAGGGCAGCCTAAAAACATCTGTTAGACCGGTGATTAAATCATCCGCATAACATCTGCATTTATGAGGGTGTTAGTACGCTCCCTGGCCCTTTATCTATTTTGGGCAATTATCTTGTGTGGCTGTAGTAATACAAGGTATTAATATAGATGTGTTTGTGTGGTCTCCTTCATACTGACAACTGTCATCTGGCTTTGTTTCCTCATTGAGCTCTGGCTATTGATGCAATGTACAAGAAGTCTACTTTAAATAAAAGGAGGGGTAGATGCTTTGTTCTTTGTTTGAGCTGTGAGCATAAGCTATTTGTGTAGACTCTGTTTCTGAAAGGTGGGAGGCATGTCGAGCAAATCCTGTTTTCTCTTTGGCAAGTGGGTAGGTAATTGATTAAGCTGTTAAATACACATGCACAGGCACACACACTTGCAGGCACACCGTGTTCACATGCATTCTTGATCGTACCAACACATGGATGTGTTATCCAGTGTTTCCATACCTGCTGGCTTCACACAGTGTCACTGGAGCACCAGCAGAGAGCCTTCTAGTCTTCTTTGCCTTCCTCTTTCCCGTCAACACCAGCCTACATCAGACCCGCATTTATCCAGAATCACATAAAATAAGGTATCAAATGAATGCCATTGCTCAGGCTCCTTATCCCCCTTCTACTTTTCTCGTCTCCTCTTCCTCCTCTCATCCTCTCTCATAGGTCTTCTTAGTCGTTTGGTCATCTGTCCATTAAGAAGGGTGAGTCAGTCACCTGCCGTTTTGCCCCCTCATCGTATGACACATGGTGGCACAGCACGGCTGTCAGCGCCTCCACCAAGTCTGGATCAGGTGACTAGATTATCTTCCTGCCGGCTTTTATTTCCTACATTCTCATGTGCCATGGTGACAAGAGATCACACACATTCAGGATGAAACGTAGCAAATGACCAAGCTGTCCACTGATTTTCAAAACATGTGTCAGAGAGACGTTGGGGTCTGACCTTGTTGACTCAAAGGTGCTGGCATCAGGTTTAAAGTTTGATGGCTCGTGTTGCAAACTGGTTGATCCTGCCTGTAAAGCATTCAGCACTCTTAGCAATATCGTTTTTAGGATGGTGTTTGGAGAGATTGTTGGGTATCATGGAGAACACAGGTTGAACCTCTGACTACAAAGTCCACTGTCACCACCCTGTCAAATTGTCAGTTACAAAGGAACAGTAAACTACTTCTTGTTTAATAGATGAGTTGCATGCTTTCCCTTTGGAGTTACAAACTGCGTGACCGAGCAAAGTATTGAAGCTCTACATCTTTGCCTTCTGTTCTGACAGTTCTACGTGATACCTGGTTGAGCAAAAAGGTAATGGAAACAATTACAGTACATCAAGTTGAACTTTTCTTAACTTTTCTCTGCTGAAAAAAGTTTCAGAGGACTTGATTCACAGTGTAACAATTCCATCCTCAATTCATATTGAATTTAGACATGTTTGCATATTTTACATTTAAAGAAGTATTATAAAACAAACAGCTTTTTTCTACAAAAAACAAAACAAAAAAAAATTCAAGCAAGGTGACATCTTTACCAGAGAACAAAGCCAAACACCTTCTGGGTGTACTGTAATCGGAGCTATTCTGTGTTTTGGGAGCTGGGTCGGTGTACGTGTTGGTGCATGTAAGTCCTTGAGGTATATAAGACTAATTTCTTTATTTTCCATGGCTAAATAAATTCCATTCTAGTGTGACACCAGCGAGTTTCCGAGTGTTGTTTGCTATCCCTTTAAACAGACTGGGGTTGACGACACCTAATATACCGAGTCTGAAAATCCATTCAGTGTAAATGCGTCAGTGTCAACACTGAGCACACACACTTAACCATTCTAATGACATTATATGATACGTTATAAGTAAGCCAATTATAATGGCTTTGTCATACTGTTAATTAAAGGGAGGGACGTATGAAAAGTCAAGAGGTCAGTGTAGTCAGTAAGTTGTCTCGGCAAGCCAGATGTTTCTTTTATTGTGTGACAGTAATCCAGTGTCATTCGCAACATGCACATGTGATTTTGGATAGATGAGTGTCCCCACAGCCACACCCAAGGATAAGGGTAATTGCTGGTGCATTGTCATTGCCTAAAATGATCCATTATGTGGCTGCTGTGCTAACTGGTGCAGCAATGGGGAACATATGGATGCACACTGTCAGTGCCCTTATTGCGGTAGTTCAGGGTTTGCTTTCAATTACAGGATGTTTTTTTTATTTTTTATCTCTCTCCAGTGTTTTCCTTTTTTTTCTTTCTGTCTGTACTTTAACTGATTTTAAAGGTCACAAAAGGCTGTGTTACTGGTCGTCTCTGTATCTTACTGGTATCCACATGAGGAAAGAAAGACTTTCTTTAACTGCTAAACCCATTCAGGACCTTTTGTCGTTTTTCTCAGACTTTGATTTTGGCCACACAGCAAACTAGCAGCCATGCAATAATCAAGGGCTTGACCTTGAATTTTAATGGTAAGAATATTTATAGCAAGAATGATTGACACATTTGAGCAATATATCTTAGAAAAAAAAACCTCATTAAATGCCTTGGCTCAGTGTGGTTAGCGTGGCTAAAGAGGAATCATCTGCTTCGTTTGGCTGTGTTCGGTGGTGGACATTCTCCCAGGACCTAGCTTGGGAAAAGTTCTTGTCAAGGTACTCCTCACTTCAATGTGTAAAATGTTTCTGGCAGATGCTCCAGTAAAAATGTGCCGCTGCTGGTGCCATCAACTCATCCTCTTTCTCCTGCTCTCCCTATGGACAAATCTCAGAGCTAGTTTGTGTGGAGAAAGCTCAAATCCTTGACCTGCCCCTTCCCTGTGACCTCTCCCGGTGGAGCGGAGTGCTGTAATCTGACCAGCACACTCCGTACAGACAGTTGGGTCCCCTCTGTTGTGCCATTACCAGCTGAGTGTTATTACTCCTCTTTGCACAAAAAATATGCCTTGATTTCCATCGACCCGTTACTGAATCAATGCTTTTAAAAATCTTAGACACCTTTTACTTAAGAGCAAAAGCATGCATTTTATGTTTTGACATGGTCATATTGATTGGGGTGGCGCAGGGAGATGGGTGGAGTGTGGTGTAAAAGGGGGTGTGTTAGTGGCGGGGGATGTGTGTTGACCTCTACCTAACGTTATCTTCTCTCTCCTCCAATCTTTGCACTTCTTTCTTTTGCGCTCTCAAGCGCTGCCAGTGTCTGGTAACACTGCCAACCTTAATGGCTTTCCTGTGCTCCATCTGTAACCACCCCCCCTCACAATCCCCATTTTTTTCTTGCATCCTCCCAACCCTCTCTTTCCTCTTGAGCCCCCCACCCCCCAACCCTTTATTCTGTACACCCCTCTACTAATCAATACTCAGTGCTCCCCCATGTCCACACCCCACGTCACTCACATTTGGTCCACTGATAAATTATGGATGGGCGCTTCTCACATCACATCTAAAATTTCTATTGTGTTTGTCAATGGATGATCGATACTTCACCTCGCTAAATCCTCAAAGCCGCTGCGCTTCTACTCTCTGTCCACTTTCATTCCCAGACTCTTCAACCATTTTTTGTTTGTTTATGATTTGGGATTCTGGATGCTGTAGGTGCTCGTGTCTCAAGAGCCTCAAAGATTACAAAAAGGTAATCATCAAATAAATTCATCCATCAGTGCTCCTTCCTCGCATTCTCACTCTTCCCCCCTTTCATCCCTTAGATGTCCTTTCTGCCAACTTTTTCTTTCCAAAATGTCATTAACATGTGTCAGCACTGGGTCCTGACAAAACCAGTCTGAAATGCGTGGCTTGATGCCAGTTTGTGGATGAGCTGTAGAGTTTGACAAAACCACATGGGCGTCCATCTTCCATTTTCATTGGCAGCCTTCATCCACCGTCACATCCTGCATTTTGTGAAGAAATATCAACAGATTTGAAGAATGATGACTATGAACACGCAAACATCCCTTAGCTGCCATGCATATCAGGGTTTTGGTTAGCATCAGTGTTCTTGTTCTACATTAAACCAACAATATCTTGACTTTAGTGTAACCCATAAACTCATACATGCACTCACATACAAAAACATTCTCAGCTTTGTTTTTCTCACACTTGCACCCTCAACTCTCTCACCTTCTCTCTGTCACACCACAGAAGCCATGCAGAGTCAAAGCGGTGCTGCGGGCGTAATTTAAGTGGCGTTGGGCTTATCGCAGCCTAACGTCCAGCTGTGATCTCTGGCCCTGAGCAGCACCTGCTCGTCACACCACATCTCACCTCCCACCTGCTGACGAGAGAAACTATGCTGCCTAATAACTTCAGCGGTGGCTCTCTGCCTCCTTTTCCATGACCACTTAACCCCTGACACAGCCTTTTAAGTGAAGGTCTGGCATGTGTCTGCCAGCATCAGCTTGGCAGCCACATTACTTTTTTTGTATCATTACTTGCAGTCGCAAGCGACATGTAGTCTCCAGTCAGCAGTAATGCAGAAAAATACTTCAGGTTTCCTTCTGGAAGATTCAGACATTTTTAGATTTTTATCAACATGGTTTGATTGTCTTGATTTTAAGTGTTTAGTTCCATTGTAAATTTTAATTTCTGGTTTTTGTTTTTAATTTTTATGCAATTCAGTTAGTAAAAATTGGTGGAAATTCTAGCAAAGCTCATAGTGTGCTGGGAAACCAGGTCAAAAAGTAACTGTGACTGTTTAGGCTTGCCACTCAGATGGATCTGCTTCCTTTCTTTCTACACTTCAGTAACCTCAGCATCAGTCGTAATGCAACACCCCCCACCCTACTCTCACCCAGTTGTCCATCCACCAAGTCCCATGTTGAAAATATTTCCTTCTTTAGCCTGTCTCAGATAGATCTTACAAGCTTCATCTAGAACACAAGTGACCCTTGCTTCATACATAGACCCAGGGCCAAACCCTTTTTCAGCCCAGGAGTTTAATATTTAAGACCAACCCATCTTTTTTTGGTATGGAACAATCTGGATAAATAAAACATGTGTTGACTACTTACAAACCCTTAGTTTTTTTTTTTTTTTGTTTGTTTGTTTGTTTTTTTTTTTGTTTTGTTTTTTTTTTTAACCAACAATTGTAGTTTTACTGTGAAAATAAAGTAGTGCTAATGCACCAGATTAAAAAACAATGACTAAACTAATTTATTTATATGCTTTTATTTTGAAAAGGCCACCATTTATAACGGGTGCAAAACTAAACACACACAGCAGTAAAGTGACTGACTTACGCAGCTCAAGAGACTAACATTTATTTAGAAATGCAAGCAACTTTAGTTTGATCCAATCCACTCCCTCTCTCTCATGTCCTCTTGTCTTTGCCCTTCATATACTCTGCCCTCTTCTTTTTGCTATTGTCCATATGTGCTACCTGTCTCCTCACCTGTCTCTTTTGCCAAACCGCATCAAAAATATTTTTAGTAGCATTTTCTACACCTTCCTCGGTTTGTCTTTATGTCTGAATTCACTTTAGATTTGACCAATTTATTTATTTTTCAAGTTCACAACTATCAAGAAAACATGACTCATTCTGTAATAAACACATAAATGGAGCCTATAGATACCTCTGAAATAACTAAACACACAACTCTGTGGTTAGTAGCAACAGTGGGTGGAATGAAACTAGCCTGGTTACAACACAGAGTTGTAAATCCCAGTTATCCCTCCATACTTACATTAAAAACCATTCAGCTAATCATTTTTTTTACATTATTCTTCATCTTATCTATTCAATATTATTTTCGTTTATTTAGTTTTGTTAAAGGTTAAAGTGGCTGTTTCATTCCCAGTACTGAATAGTTTAATGGCAGATGGTCTAATTTAGGATCTACTCTGCAGGTAATCTTGACTGACCAAATCCAAACCTGGATTTGCTTATCATTCCAAGGAATACATGCAGCTTTGTATGTGACATTTCCTTATCTCATTACTCATTTCATAATCATATTTATTATTGCACATTTAAACAATACAGGGCACCTTTTAAGATTGCAGGTAACTGATATTGTTTGAATATTAAACATTTAACCTTAAATCTAGCAGCAGACAGACTTAAATTTCACTTTCATACTTAAAATTTGTATTTATTGTGAGCAGTCTCGGTACTAGATGTGCTCAGATAGACAGATCTGTTTAGGGCCCTGGGCCTGTTGATGGTGTCACATTGAAACAATGTTTTAGACGTTTGTAGTTTGTCTCGACAATGTATGGAAGTAGTTGTTTTTTTAATAAAGCAGGATTGCAGTTCTACTTTGGAGGAAACAGACAAAAGGACTGACCACAGCCTGAGCATCACCTCTCAAAGTCCAGAGAGCAGAAAGGCCACCATTCGGATCATACAATTATCTTTGGAAGGGATTTATTACTATGGGAAAAATAAGTTTGGGTTGCCAAGGTAAATGTGACATGAAAGCAAAAATATTAATAAATAGAAACTGTGACCTGACCATTAAATGGAGTGCATTGTAATGTGACATCATCAGCAAAGCAAGGTTCCAAAGCAAATCTGACTAAACATCTGGTATCTACACTTGCTCACCAAGCCAACCGTCATGCAGCTTACCGGGAATCCTCCCAAACTTCCCGATTAGCTGGCATTGGACAGACCTTTACAGACACATCAGTTATCCTGCATAGGCCCATGTAAGCACAGCACTACTGATAGACAAATCACAGAGGAGTATAGCATGTCAGGCAGGAAGAGAAACTCCCTCTGAGCAGAGGTCAGTGGCTTTTATCTTTAGTCTTTCTGACCTTAGCATGAGCCATATTCATCTTGGGGTCTCATGAGAGTTGCTGCAAGCAAATCATGAGCAGCTATTTCTGCCTCCATGTTCCAGAAATGTTCTGTAACAATGAAAAGACAGCTGAGTAAGCAAAAGATTAAAAGTCTCAATGTATGGCAAATGTATTTGGTAAAATTAGTCTAAAAAACCTTCTCATGTTGTAAAGTAAGACTCTGAAGTTCTGCTGATCTTTGCTCTTAGCTCACCCATAAAACTATACTCCACTGGAGGCAAAAAAGTGGAAGAGTAAGCAGCTTTATCTGCACGACACTACAGCTTTTTTTATGGCAGATGAGAGACACAACCTTCCCAGCCTTTCCTGAGTCTGTCATTTTTGATTTGGACAACAACATCAAAATCATTTCACCTAAAGTCAAGATGCTTTTATTAGCCAGCCAACATACAGATGTCTCTCCTATCTCCACTGGCTTCCTTTACTGTGAAGGATTGCTTGTTCTCTGAAGTTTCGGTGAAAGAAGAGACTTCCTCCAAAATAAGCTCATTTTGGCTGAAAACTGCATGTAACATGCAGGCCTGGTAATATAGTATAAAGGTAACTCATGATTTGATTTTACTAAGATGCAGAAGGCTGTTATGTCTTTCTTGTTTTTTTTTTTTTGTTTGTTTTGTTTTTTACCACAGATACTTAATTCTTTAAAGACAAAGAATTTTCAAGCCTATATATCATTTTGCTCTACAAATATCTATTATTGCTAAAAACAAATAAAAAGCAGGTCAACAAGTATGTTAATAAAGAACCATTTCTAAAAAGTGCTGGTTGTAAGTTTCATTTTGATGTCGGCATGACAACCACACTGACGCAGAAGATGAATGAAAATTTACAGCCTGAACAAAATATCAGTATACTTCTGTGTATTGGTAAATTCCACCTTGAACAGAAAAAATAAAGTTGTGCCACTCTTCTGTTTATTTACGTACAAGTACTATAAGCCCCTAACAAAGAAAAAATAAGAGAAAAGAAAAGGATAAAAGAAAAAATTAAGCTTTCTTGCTTTTAGTTAGGGCACTATTATTGCTATGCTTTGGGTGACTTGGTGGGCAAAGCAGGGAATTATTAAAAATTAAATGAAAAATTATTCAAAAAGTGTGATAAAACAACTCAAAACACTTTAAACTTCATACATTTTTCAGAAAACATGAAGTAGTTATGATTAAATGGCATGAAGTGAAATTAAATCTAAAATAATTTGTTTACCCCAGAGGGAAACAGAAAGTGTCTCGTCAATACACATTGTGTTTAAAATTTACCTTAAAGTTCATTACTCTGATCAAAATTGCCAATAAATGACCATGGTCACTGTTTTCACACTGACTAAAAATATGCAAGTAAAGGACACAACCAGCCAAACTAACCAACAAAGAATCAGCGAGACACTGTCAGCCCGGCGCTGCAACTTCCATAGATGAGGATTTTCTGTCATTCAGACATTAAAGTCCCCAGATTTAATCAGCTTTTGAAAATCTTTTAGCTCTTGCAGAGATTTCCATTGCAAACTCCACGACTGAAAGAGAGAGATTTCCCCTCTGAAAGGTATGCTCAGCACAGTTAACTATCTTCATTAGTAAAGGTAATCAAGTACCCATTGATTTTTTTTTTTCTTTTTCCATTGATTTCAAATCACATGTAACATATTATCTACAATACCAAGGTGAGTTCAGATTTATTTACCTAATAACAATGTCAAGACTGGTTTACAATTCAGCCAGTTGTAAAGAGAAATTGTAATAGAACTGTAGCACAAGCAATGATTTACACATTTACAGGATAAAAGCATCTGCACAGTCTGAAAACATGGAAATGCCAGATTATTATCTCAAAAGATAAAACTATATCTAATATTCAGTCCTGATTTAGAAATACGTGTGATAGGAAATGATTGTGTGGTCATTCTGCTAACTGATGTTTGCATCACATTAAGCAATTGTTGGATTATTGACTTAGCAAGCAATCCCATCATATTTGACCTCTTGGAAAAGTGCAGAAATTGCTTCATTCAAGTGTTCCTCCTGTTTCTTTTCTGTTCTGTTTATTTTATTTTATTTAGTTGTTTTTTCTACTTTCCTTTTTGACACACAAACATACACCTACACACACACTTCTATTTTTCTGTCATTCTTAGGCCTGAGTTCTCTGGAAAAGATATAGTCATCGTGTTCCCTCTCTCTCTCTTTCTCTTTCACTCCCCCCCCCCCCTCTCTCTCTCTCTCTCTCTCTCTCTCTCTCTCTCTCTCTGTCTGCCGTCTGTTCAGATTTGCCTCCAAGAGCAGCAAGACTTCCTGATTTGTGTGACAAACACAAATGCCTTCAAATTCCCAGAGCCCCGTCTCCTTACCAGCCTCATACCTTGTAATGCATTATTCACATCCGCTCCTGCCATCCCGCACACCCCAACCCTCTCGCATTGAGAGAGGGCAGTCATAGACACGACTTTCCTGGCAGAAAATCCATACAGCCCCGATGTCTTTGCTTCAAGTGGGCAATTAGTGAACCCAAAAGCTGGGTCTATTTTCTCTCATATTTACTGACATAAGAAGATGACATAAAGTAGGAATGATGTTAAAGGGTGATCTAAATGAAGAAGGTACTAATTTTTTTTAATGTTTATGGATATGGAGTTCTGTAATACATCTCACTTTGTCAATTTTAAGTACTTTATTTAAATCCATATCAACCTTAAGTAACTATAAAGTACAACCGAAATGATTAAGATCTACAATGTATATTTAATAACAAAATAACAAAGGTTTCAGCAGCAGATGACATTGCTTCTGCACATTCTTAACATCAGGGAATAAAGCATGCGCTTTTATAAAGGCTGTATCCATGAAAAGAGGAAGGGTCAGTATCATCTTTTAAAGTTAATTAACAAATAAATCAACTAGACGGTGCATTATTTATCAACAATATTTGTAATCCAGTTTCAGCTGGATGTGAATAACTAATGGTGCATTATTCTGCAGTAAAATAATCGAAGTAGTGGATGATTTCTATATGGAATGGGTTACCAGCTCACCAATTAACATGACCATAGCACCTTATGCACACTAATGTTTCACAATAGTTTAAAAATTAAGGCATTGTAAACTGTAAACTCAAAACCCTAAAAACAATATCACTCCTAAATATATTTAATGGTAATAATTACTATAAATTGGCTTCTGCTGCTTTGATAAAGGAATAAAAAGCTGACACTCCAATTCTTCTTTTTTTTTTTTATTTGAGCCCTTACCATGCTCTTCCTGTGTATGAGAAATGGTTTCAGACATTTAGAGTTGTTTTTAAGACGAAACATTTTTTACCACCCCGTGCGCTGTGCCACGATATGACCAGATCCAGGCAACCCTAAACTATTGGTGTGGCTTTTGCAATATAACCTGCCGTCCTATCGACTCTCTTCTATGTGCTGACACCCTGCTGCACACTGAGCCCAAGCCTGTCTGCCTCTTAATGGTGAAAAACGAGAGCTGTCATGTCGTAATCGTGTAATAACCATGCATGGTGTCACTTTCAGCAATTAATGGAGACGCTGTGACTGGGTTGTGTAAATCCTGGCTAAGTCAGCTATGGCAGGTTGCAGCAGTGAAGGAGACTTGTAGAAGAATGCATTAGGGTGCTTTAGTTTATTTGTCCCTGCATATGTTCAACAAATTTGTGAGTGGCTGAATCCATTGAATTGCTTATAGGTCTATTTCTATTCTGTTTCTGCAGGTAATCTTGCCTGACAAAGGGGGGTAAAACAACAAATTATAATTAGGAAGATTTATCCTTCGTGACCATTCTCTTTCCTTTATATTCCAGTTTGTACTTAATTAAAAAGAGGATGATCATAGTGTTGAAGGACATAACAGAATAAGAATGTTTCAGTTTATACAAGTTTTTCTTATTTAACCTGTTACTTCAGTCGCTGTCAAACTGTGATATGGTCTGTACATATCCAAATTGTTTATGTTTATCATGGAAATGCAAAAGAAAAAAAAAAAGAAAACAGAAAATATGTGTCTGTGTAAAACATGATGTGCAAAAGTCACTTTTTAAAGTTGTGCCAAAGTCAGTTGTGCTTGCAGAATGAGTATTCACATTATTTCTTAAATCATGTTAAGAGCATCCAGGGGCCATAGGAGTGCCTGCAAAAAGATTTGGGTTAGGGTTAGGTCTAGGGGTCAGGGGGTGGGGCCTCCAGGCTTTCCATAAGGCTGGTCTTTATAGAGGGCAGACAGATGAGGTGAGCAGGGCAAGCTGTCAGTGAGACCTGAGTAATGACTACAGCAGTCTGGTCCTGCCAAACCCTCTGATTGTTTTCAATTTGTTTGGGTGTGGGCGGTCTCTACTTTATGAGGTGTTGGGATAGTATGGAGTTGGTGTGTGCACGAGTGAGCAGATTTCTGAGTCTTCCGTGCCATTTCTACCGAGGGAGTTCAGAGGTTGTTTCAGAGCAAGTACCTGATCTGTTTTGCATAGTAAGAGTAAAAGAAGTGTCCAGTTTCATCCCCTTAACCATTAGAAGTTGGAAATAAGCTAATTGTGATCACCATTAGCATGCAGCATTTTGTGATTGCCATATTTGGGGAATTTTTTTCTTGTTTTCCTATTTTAATTGCCATTTTTGGGTTCATACAGCATTCTAGTAGATTTAAGAACCCCTGGCCAAGTGTCCAATACACAGTCCTTTTAGAAAAGTTGATATAGTCTCATTTTCTGTAAATATAATCCCTGAGCTTAGATTCAAGTGTTCATCCTCATATGGTTGTTAAGACTGGCAAAAATGTTCTCATTGCTATGCTTTCATATCAGAAGTTTTCAACCCAAAGATAGAGGCATGTACACATGCACTGGTCTGAAGATCTTTTAGCTGGCTGTGAAAGTGTGTCAAAATGTAAAAGTCAATATTTAAAGAAAAGAATGTTTTTCTTTCGTTGTCTATATAACACACCCACACGTCATATCTCTCTACGGCCTAGGGTACACCCTTCCTCAGACTCATCACAATTTCTCTTTCTTCTCTTTGCTCATCAGTTTACTTACAAAATAGATTTTGTCAGAGTTATTGATGTATAATGCATTGGCATCAGTGAGCTTTTTTTTCACTTAAATAATACTGAAAACTTTTTTAATATTAAGTGATTTTGCATAGATCTTTGTGACAGAATGAAAGCGGTACAGAGATGATCAAACAGCGTCTTGTTTCAGGTCACATCTCCTCTGTCTTTCTGTCAAAGCCATTCCAGAGAGGGCTTGGGAATGAGAGAGCACTATGACTGGAGGGAATTTCTCCAAAACAACGCCAAATCACTCAGTTTTCCTGCTCCTCCCCATCCACCGTGGAGATGTGTCAGAATTCAATGTCTGTCACTGCATCCCAAGGCGGCCTCTAGATCCAACAACGAACTGGCGCCTCTTGTCTTGTCACCTGTTATCTTTACCATGTCTAAGAGTTCTGCGTCGGATCAGTCACAGCTTTTTTTTTTTTTTAAATGCAGAATGGGAGTTTTATGAAATATACCATGGCATTTGTTCAGCTCTTTTTAAAAATGAGGGCTTTTAATATCTGGAAGTAGGGTCAACAGATATGAGTTACTCAGAAATATTTTTGTCTGTCTAACAATCTAGTCAAACTTATAGTTTAAAAACACACGCACTCTGTTAAAGACTGGATGTACAGCAGCCACAAACATGGGCAGATTACACAAGATTTATCTTCTATCTCTGCCTTTTTGTTCATGTAAAACAATGTAAAGTCAAACTGAACATGAAATTAAATGAAAAATATAAATCAATAAATGTAGAAATGTTGAAATATGACAAAAGCACAAAAACTTTCCTAAAAAGCAAACATACCTAACATACCACAATTCCCGTTCAACATTTAGTGCTGTTGCAAAAAGGAATGTTGTAGCAGATTAAAAAAAAAACAAAAAAAAAAAAACAAGTGTTTGTACAGCAGGAATGAGGGCTGATGTACAGACATAATCATTATATTTAATACTTAAGGATATGTTTAAATTATATCTTTAAATGATATAGTCTGAGATTATAATCACTGTTTTATTTCTCTTAAATATTTTACACATGCTGCATGTGCAAAGTATGTTCTTGTTTTGTATGTGCATGATTACAAAAAGTTACTAGAAGTGTTTTTGCATGATTACAAAAAGAAGGAGATCAAGAAGAAACGTAAGTCCATTTGTAGCACACATGCATAATTAATGTGTAACTGATTAGTCTTTGGTCTGACATGGAGAGACAAATCAAATCCAGACCAACCAGGAAACAGAGTGATAACTGTGTTTTGCTTGTTTTGTTTATGATGAGCTCAGAACAATACATTGTAAAATGTAGACTAGCAGAGCATATAGGATTTAGCAGAATGTAGAGTGAGAAACTGAATATCTTTTTTCTAATATTCTAAAGGAGGATTGTAGAAATGTTTTGTTGTAGTGTGAATTATTATAAAAAAAATAGCTTAATATAAAAACAAATGTTTGTAAATTTTTGGAGTTTTGGAAGGAAAGAGATTGGAGAGATAGGTTTGACTGATATCTTAACCTTACCATGAATGCTTTTTGGGTGCTGCATTTGTGACATGGCAACATCTGAGCTGATGACATCACATGTGGCCTCATCAGGTAACAAAGGTAAGTTCTCTCAGAAGGCAACATGGCTCGAAACCCACCGCCCAAAGCTCCATGTCAGATCTGGCAGATGCTCCTTCAGAGTGAGATGACAGTCTGTTGTTAACAGGCATGGCAAGCTGTCTTCCTTTACTCTTACCTCTTACTCTACGGTTTCTGTATGCCTCTATAGTTGTTAATAGTAGCTGCAATAGTTGTAATAAAACTGTTTATTCACCTATGTGTCTATGACACACAATACAGAATGCTGGTTAACTATGTACACCAATTACCAAACTTTCAGTTCAAATCTAAATTTCCCATTGGCACAGGAGCTCATTTTAACCTCTTTAAGCCAACTAGCAGAAATTATTCAAAGATTTGAAAAAAAATAAAAAATGAAAATGTAAATGTAATATAAATAGCCTGGGTTACTAGAACAAGCTGTCACTTGTGTGACATACACACATTCATATTATACCATAAGTGTTCAGATTATAAAGCATAGTAGTTAATTCAAAGGCTAAATATTATTTTGCTTAGAATGGAAGCTAATCTGCCAAGTACAGATATACTGCTACAGTGACTTGTGGTTCCCTGATATAGCACCACAGGTGTTTTTCACATTATAAAAAAAGTTCAGCAGCACATCCCAACTCTCTGAAAGAAATTTCTCCAAATTTGTTGCCATTCTTCAACAGGAGTAGGCCAGCATGCAGATCGCTGCAAGAGCAGGCTTTGGAATAATTCACAGAATCACAAATAACCAAAATTCAACCTATAAACAACTGGTACGGATGTGATGAAAAAGGGCTCAGCACTCAAAGTTTCAGGGACTTTTTCAAGAAACGAAAACACCTCTTTCATGTTGCTGTTGTCTATCATTTACCACTGTATTCTAAAGTTTTCTAAAAATTCATCCATTTAGTCACAATTATTGTCTCACTTTAAAGGAACACCTGAAATGTACAGTTAAATAGTTTTTTTCTTAGTAACTTTGCATACTGATTTGATCATGTTTGGTTATTTGCGTTCTACATATATAGATTTAGGAGCTGTGTAAAAATATGATGCTACTTAAAGTCAAATTTATGCAGAAATATAGGAAATTTCTAAACTTTTGCAAACTTTCTAGCACCACTGTGAAAAGCAGGGTGCTGTCAACTTCCTGCAGAGAGGAGGGTATATTTTTCTTGGGAGTTTGTCCGCAGCTTCCTCTTTTGGCATCCCCTCTGACAGGCAGATTACATTAGCTGCAGAAAAAAAAAATGTTGTAGGTACAAGCATACAGTATGTACTTTGGATTAAGAGGGAGTGATATATGTGTAAAGAGCAGTGTACTCCCTAAACCTTGAGAGAACCTGTGGTGAAATGCTCATAGTAAGGATTAGCAGAAAGCTTGTGGCAACGTAACACCTACAGGTGCTCTGTCACTGACGTTTCTGTGCAACTCTATGACATTTAAATATTATAAATTACTCTAAGTAGTAAGAATCATAAAATAATATGCTATTCAAATGATTATATGACCAGAATGTGATTCAGCTGTTTGAGTATACATACTTTTAATGCATGTCTGCCTTTCAGTCACACTCTCAGCGCTTGTTTTACACAATGTCACATTCCAAAAGTTGTCATATTTAGTCCATTGAGGTACACGGTAAAGCACCCACAGGCATACCAGTGAGCTTAGACACACACAAATATCCACTCTGAGATATGACATAGGCCTAAAGTCAGGAAATAAAATGTCTGCTGAGCGATATGATTGTTTCTTTGTTTGCTTCTTTGTCTCCTTTGTTTTTCCTTTCTTTCCTGCTCACTGGCTTTCTCTCTTTTTTTTTTTTTTTTCACCTCCCTCTGTCAGTGTTCCTGCAGATTCCCCTGCTGTCGGCTCTCGTCACATTCCCCAATCTGTTAGCCTTCCGATACCGGGGCCAGACTTGAAAGGAAGTCTTAGGGACGAGAGCTTATACACAGTGCCAGATTTTGTTAAATAACTACGCAATGTTGGTGCCAATTCATCGGTAATTGTCCCTTCTGGCACAGTCTGTTGAAAGTCCTGGAGAAGACTAAGCTCAAGATCACTGCAAGTGTTAATCTTCTTATACTTAAGGTATCAGGTTTTCTTTTGATGTAGCTAAACATGTTGACTCCTATCTCAGCACAGAAGGCAATCCAGACATAGCTATGAGCGAGATGGGGGTTTGTCTGCCGTCTTTTTCCAACAATCTTGTGGTTGTGCGTTCTTTTCCTATAGTATTCATTACAGTTCTAAAATAAATCAGCAACAAAATGAGAGGGAAAAGAAACAGGAAGAAAGAGATTGATTCTGTGCTAATTGTCCTTTCTAGAGCGTGATTATACTTGCTCTTGTTTGGTGTAAAATGGCCTGATTTATTTTTAATGAGGCAAAATCATATTGCTCAGACTAGTCAGTGTAACAGCCCAAGGTTATTTTTGAGACCTTCTCCAAGAGCTCAATTTAAAGATCAACAGAAAAGTCACTCGTCTCCAAGTATTAATGATTGAATGTTTAATTAATTTTCCTGACCTCCAGGTGTGCAGTATTTGTTCTCCGTTGGTTTGGTGTAGTTATGATCCACAATGTTTGTCTACACATAGCTGTGGTGGTGACCACACAGATCTTATGCTGGGGAATCTGCCTCAGGGAGTCAGGTGGACAAGCCCAGGAAAGATGCACTCCGTTGGGGCCACGGTCTTTGGCACGCTGGGCCCCCCTCAGGTGCTCAGGTGAGCCTCGATGATCAATCACTGACGCTTTTTTGTCAGATGAAATTCTCCCATCAGTCAGTCAGTCAGTCATTCATTCAGGCAGGGCCTCAGGTGGTGGGTGATAGTGCAGAGGCTGTGGGATCAGGGCGAGCTCCCACATGTACAGCTACACTGATCCCACACACAGGTGGAGATTTGTCATGGGCTGGTAGGAGCTCATCTGTGATTGAATATGGTGTTTGAATGTAACACACACACACACACACACACACACATACATGCAGAGGGTGGATCCATCTGTACTTGAATGTACATGTATGTCTGTGTGCATGTTGAAATCTTTAGTCGGCAAGCATGGGCTAGGTCTATTTCTGCCTCTGTGGGTTCTCATGTCGGTCGGCAAACCAAACTATGTGTCTTAATCAACACATACCTCAAATTAATAGTCACACCTAGAATTGTTTCTTTTTTCTTCATTCTGCAGTAATAAGTAAATGTTTCACCGCCTTGAGGGACTCCATAAACAGTCATCCTGGAAGATTTATTGCAGTTTAGGACATTTATTGTGCAAGTTTGTTATTGCAAAAAGAAAAGTAGTGACTACGCCGAAACATGTTATATTAATTTGCCTGTGTGTCTCTTAAGATAGTTGCATCATATTTCCTATGTATTACTGTTTACCTCTTGATTTAGATGTGTCACTAGCAGAGAGTTTGGATGGTTTTTCTGTAATAGCTGGTTGTGGAGAAAGTGACTGGAAGTGTTACTGATGTTTTATGTGAATCCCATGTCAAAGACACATCACTGAGCATGGTCGACATGTTTGTCAGGAAAAGTCAAAGTCAGAGTGCAAGCACATGTCCTGAAAGTTTAAGAATGCATAACAAGGTTAGGCACTTCCTGGTTGCAGATATTCTGAAGGGCACACAGCATTTTGTTTCAGCACAATGCAAAGGTCCAGATACCCAAAGCCATTCTTGGCCGAACTGAGCTGGACAAAACCCATTACGGAGCTCAAATGACGCTTGGTGGGCCGACTGGCATCAGTCAAACCGCCACAGGGTCAAAGCAAAGCTGGCACTTAGAGTTTTAACACACAGACAGCGCACACATTATCCAGCTAATGACGGAATTACAGCACTGACTCACCATGTAGCTACATGTAAGCGACGGGAGCACGGCAATAGATTATCGTTTGAAAAAAGAGGCACTTTCCCAGGAAAAGCAGCTGCCAGGGAGAAAGGGAGAGGGAGAAAGAAAGGTGGTCATGGACATAAACTCTCAAGAATGGAGGTTTAGATGATTGTAATTATGACTCTCTATAAAACACTCAATACTGTCATTATCATTGAGTCATATGTCCATGAGAGAGAAAGGGGTGTTTAAATGGATGTGTCATCAGCGTCTGAGGTTGAGATGGGTAAGAAACATTTATAGTTGAAATGAATAAAATACACAGACTGTCCTTTAAAATTGGCACAGTCAATAAACAAGTATAACTTATCCAAAAGGATTTAATGGATTACAGTGTGTGTGTGCATTGTACTGCAGTTTAAACTTGTTGTAATGTTTCTATGCTTGTTTGATATGCTGTGAGTGGATGTGTATCTATGGGTGTGTGTACGTTGAGCCTGAAGCATCTGTGCTTTAATACCAAGGAGCTGTAAGTGCAAGTGCAGGAACTGTGGGCCTCAGTGTTGTGGCAACTCTGTATAAACGCTGTGGCCACCTTGTTTTCTTACTCTGGTTTCAGAATGAATGTTTGAAAAGTTCATATTTTTGATGGCAACTCTAACAGGAACATAAATTCACAGGGTGCTGTATTTTTATCCTCTTTACATAATGAAAGTTCCAGAGAACAAAACAGTCCCTGCAAGGGTGGGGTGGGTTGTGAGAAAGCAGGGCAGAGGTTGGAGGGCGGTGGTAAATTGTGGGTTTTTTGGGGACATGGCAGAAGGGTGCAACCGCACTGGACTTGTACTGATTTGGGAAAAGTGACTCTGAAAAGTGTTCCTCAGCCTCTGTTTCTTGCTCAAAACCATGAGCCTTTGAGCAAACAGTGTGCAGGATGGCTGTAAGCTTTTCCAAGTAAAATCCAATCAAGCTGGGTTAGAATATTCTTTAGCAAAATGGCTCCAAGTTCAATTACACATTAAGAGCTGCATGACAGTTTCCATTGTGCAAAACTCAATCTAACAAGACTGCGCTAAATCGTCCAAGCATCCTTGTTCACACTGGAGTCAGTGTGCCGAGACAGAATGGGAAGGACCCTCAACAAGAGGCCCTCTTAACTACTCTATTATGGTAATACATACCTGTAGAGAAGCAGACACCTGAGACCCAGACCCAAGCAGCTATAGGCGACTGACTTGCACTGCTTCCTTCGGGTTGCACCCTCTTGTACTTGACTGTTTTCAAACTGTTATGGTTCTAATGCTTTTGTGTTGATTGTGGGACTCATAAGTCATGAGGAGATTATCCATTGGCCCTGTAGCCATAACCTTCTTTGTTGCTATAAATACAAAAAGTCTTCACTTTTATTTGAGGCAGAGTTTCACTGTATTGTTTTCATCCAATTCTTATCATGATAAATGTAGTTTAATTATCAGATACACTTCACAGGTCGATGGCATTCAAACTGCGTTGCTTTGGCTTTACTAGGTTGCAATTTACAACTCACCCGTGTCACCTCTTTTCCCTTTAGTGGCAAAAGAGAAACAGAGAACCTCCTCCTCGTAGTTCCATCACTGCAGTGGTAGGAATGCTGGAACCAGCCATGTAAAAATTCCAAAATATTCCCTCTTTAAACCACCATGACTGAATCGATTAGGCCCCCATCCGCTGGCAAACAGTTGCATTTCCTGAAGATGTTTAGGGCGTTTAATTGAGAAACAATGCAGACTGCTGCTCTGAGCCCCTTTATTACATGCTTAGTTCTTAAAACTTCATTGTTCAGTTGTAATTGTTAAAAAAAATTTAAAAAAAAAGAAAAAATTAATACCTAAATGAGTGGCTCAGTAAAACATGTGATGCCACTAAATACATTGGTGTCAGGCTTGATTATTCGCCCAGTTGAGTCTTTTCTTCTATCAACATTCATTGAAGTCAGGGGAATAGAATCAGAGAAACACACATTTCTGTGTAGCTGGTATAGTCTTTGTAGGAGCCATGCCACTGATGACACACAGCCATATGCATATTTCATTGGGACATGCATATTTTACAGTGTGATCCTTGGCACACCACTGCTTTGTTCACAGTGTGTAAAGAGTCCTGAGGAGTAGGAGGTTTTCTTGGAATAGGTTGTTTTATATAAGTAAGAAAAAAGTAAGGAAAGCCCAACTGTGTTTTGACAGTCTTAATAATACCTTGGAACTTGTGGTGATTAAACAGAAGTCTACCAGTATCTGAAAAAAGCAGGTGTAGGTCCAGTGCATGTATATCTTTTAGTTATATTTAGTTTACAACAGTTCAGTGCAGATGACATAAGTGAGAGCAGATTGAAGATTAAGTACCGTAGATGCAGTTGTGTTTTATCGGTTATCAAAGACATACATTGTTGAGATACACACTGTTATCAGTATGTCATTAGTGAATTGAATGGATATCACTGAAAATAGAAAATCCAATCTTCTTGCTCTAAGATTAATTTTTGTTGTCGTTGTGTAAAATTCATAGTAAATGTATTCTTTTTTATTTTTACCAAGTGACTCTTATTTTAGGTTATCACAAAATAATATAATTAATAATATCTAAATTCCACTATAAACTTAATGGTCAAAGATCTGTGTCCTGGTGCATCAGCAAAAGGGCAATATATTTCATCCAATTTAGATTATAGGAATATTAGTATAATTTAAAGACTCTGCAGTTGTAAAAGTGTTCCCAAATAGAATAGACCTCCTAAAGAACATTTACTCACGTTACCCAACACAAAGTTAGAGACTGTGGCAGACTGTACGGGAGCTGAGCAAAGCCAAATGTGCTTGTGGAGCAAACATGATTGCATGTGGTAATTTCCTGTGTGCTCTCCGCATGGCGTTGTGGTTTGAGGAGTGATTATACTGTGAAAGAAAAATGCTAATGTATGTGTTCGCAAGAGACATAACATCCAGACACAATTAAAAGCACAAACAAGTGTCAGCCAGTGTTTGTGTTAATAAGCGGGTTCGCTGGAGAGGGAGTGAGATGGAATAAAGACAGAGGGGAGAGAAAGGGAGTGTGGTCACAAACACGTGTTGCCTGCACTTGATGGAGGAAAGAATGGCAGCACTTATAAGTGGAATCCCACTAGAGACAAGGAGGGGGCTTGTGTGGCCATTGGGATATATATTGACTGTTAGGCCCAATACCCTCCCCCATACTCCCAATTTAAGTGGTCCCCTCCTTTAAGAACCCCCCACCCCACCCTTCCCAACGGTGCCAAGCATCAAGTCACAACAAAGTTCACAGGAGTAACTTCAACCGTATCAGCCACAACTAATAGCTCTCTGTATTGTGGCTGCTCATGCTCCCAGTACTTGATCATTGTGTTTTGTTAGCCCTCTGGTACTGCTCCCTTTATATTCTCCCCACAGAGACAGTTAAGACTGAATTTAGTAAAAGTTTGCTCCAGCCACTGGTCTGAGAGGAAACATGAGATTGATGCATGATTAACCCGATGCTAGATAACGTATAATACTGACAGGGAGATTAGAGAGGAGGATAGAACTTTTGTACCTTAATCACCGCTTTGAAGCATGCTGGGAATATGCAATCATTAAACAATTCTAAGTGTTCATAAATCACAACCAAGTACATTGTTGTCAAATACACAGACGCACAAGCATACAGACATATAGAAACTTGTACTTAGTATATTTGAGAGTCGGTCTTTAACAGCAACTGAGTGACCAGTGTTAAGATTTGCCAATACTGAAGGAACTTGGACGTTGTATGCATTGATCACTAGGGCTGCAACTAATGATTATTTCAATAGTCGACTAATCTGTAAATAATTGTTTTGATTAGTCGATTTTTATTTCTGTTACGCCCACCATCTGTGCTTCCAGTTGACTCAGCTCTTCTTACAGGCTCCAGTATGTTTTACCCCACTCTCTTCATTTGCATCATATGAATGTCATTCTGATTCCCAGTCAGTCACAACATAATGTCCTTTATTAAGTTAAAGAATGGCTCCTGAACCAGTTGAATAATACATTAAGCTTAACAGCTTACTACTAATTTATTTTGAAACATTCAAACTTAGCTATAGCGTCATATCCAAGATGTACAGAATTTGCCTCAAAAGGAAAAAAAAAAAAAAAAAAAAAAAAAAAAAAATATATATATATATATATATATATATATATATATATATATATATATATATATATATATATATATATATATATATATATATATTAACATCTTAATTTTTGTAGAATTGCATTGAAATGATTATGTACATCTTGAAAAACCTGTTTTGTTAGGTAAAAAAGGGCCAGAATCCTTTAAAAAAAAAAAAAAAAAAAAAATCTTAAATCCAAATGGTGATCCAGATCACCAGAAAAATTAAAGCACTTGTTCCTTTTGACATTTCCAACTACTCTTGAAAATGTCATGAAAATCTATCCATAACTTTTTGAGTTGTCTTGACCACAAACAAACAGATAAACACCGGTAAAAACATAAACTCTTTGGCAGAGGTAACATCAGCACATCACTACTCAATAATGCTAACTTTGCCATCCGGAACGCTGGAAACCATGACTTCGGGGTGCTTCAGGTGGTCATGCAGGACTGTCGTGGCACTGTGGTATGCCAACTCTGCATGGCAGACTACACATTTCACCTGTTTCACACTTTGTTTAGCATGAAATATCCCTAAACTTTGGAAATAGGTTGCGCTGCCGTCAGTTTGTTCTTTGTTGTTTAAACAAAGATGCTGCACAAAATGACAATACTGCCCCCAGCACTTCCTGTGGTGGTTTGCCTCATTTGTTTGGTGTTTATAGTTCTAATACTGTCTGAAAAGCTGTGGTTGGTAAATGGCGTTAACTTGCCTGGCGCACTGTATTATTAGCAAAGCTGTTACAAGCGTTTATAATGTGACACGTCAACAATGAAATTTTGCATTGAATTTTCATTGTCAACGTTGTCAACTTTGTCTACAAATCATTGCAGCCTTATTGATCACACAAAACTATGTCTTATTTGGTCAAATTCCTTCAGAGCTGGATCTAACTGATTGGCATTATGTGAATATGGCATATGCTACGATTATGCAGGGAGTTACTTGAAGCTATGATATCTCAGCCAGATAAGAGCGAGATGATGCACAGACCTGAATTATGTGTAAGCGATCCACCTATTTATCTGCGAGACCTTTGATTTTCAGTCATGTATTATCTTACAGTGATATTTGTTTTGGAATTGGGGTCGATCCTCCCAGATGTTGGATTCTGATTGCCTACGGTGAAAACATGACACAACACGAATCAAAATAAGATCCCTCTCACTTTGAACAATATTGCTCATTCATCCTGGGGAAGATCACATGTCTTGTATATCTGTTGCCAAAACACCAAGTGTCTCAAACTATTCCAAGATTACAGCCTGAGATAGCTCTGCTTATCCATCTGTCACCATACTGAGAGTTATCTTTTCTTGTTTAAGTCACTCGGGCTCAACGTCTAATCTGAAGTGTGTGCTTATATATCTGTTTGTGTGGCTCCTTCACATACATTTTTATGTGCGCCTTATGGTCGTGAAAATACGCTACCTCTCCTCTGTCAATGTGTTCTTTGACAGTCTCGAGCAAGGAAGGAACTCTTTCTCACAAGGTCAAACACTTAACTCATACTTTGCTATTGATGACTGGTGACTTGCAAATCACAAGTATTGATCATAGCAAGGATCATGCTGAATGTAGGGCAGACAGTAAAATCATACCCACTTAGTCTTAATAGCCCACATTAAAGCAATTATGCACAGAAACTAGGGCTGTGTTGCTCTACCAAATTATGCTACTCAATATATCTTTTTTTTTTTTACCTTGCATTTTAATCCATGCAATTTTGATAATGAATCAGAGTATCACGTATTATCGACTGGTCCAGGTAGAACACTTGTAATTAGTTGAACAACCTCCTATAAGCCCCATTGCCCTGTCGTCGTGTAGGTACCATCGCCCTCAGTTGATGACATAAAGTGCACAAGATTTTTATATGCATGTGTCAATACTCATGTATTTACTAATGACAGTGCAAGTGCTGATGACCTGCTAATGAAGTTGGTGCATTTGAGTCAGTCAACAGGTCAAGGACTGAAGAAGTGTCCTCTGGTAATACACTGGATCAGAAGGAACCAGTTTAACCATATTTGAGGTTTTTCTTTCCATTTAATGTTTGTTTTTTAACTCTACAAGAGCTGTTTGAAAAGAAATCCTTTGCTCAAAGGCAAAGTTACTATGCCTAGTATGTGTAATTATGTGACCATTTTGCTGGGATGTGTTTCAGTAATGTTGGACCAGCTACTATTTATTCTCCAGCTTCTTACACAACACAGGTTATGTGTTATAATGGTTTACCTGGAATCTTCATTCTGTGGTATTGTAATAAATCAACAATTATTGTGTCAAAAAAGCTAAAGTCAGACTTATTGATCAAGAAATGGGATATAAAATAAAATAAACACCCTGGTATACCTCAACTCATCTTATGTAAACCTTAGCAGTACAGATTTAATTACATGCAAAATAAAAAAATCATGAAATGTTTCCAAACATTATCTAAATGCTTTCCACAAGCATTCACTCCATTCAGAGGGCCTAGAGCTGACAAGTGCGTGGAAACTGAGGATCATTCATTAAAATTCCAGCGTTCCCACAGGCGACAAACACTGTGATTTTAACTTATTGGTGATATATGCAAGTGAACTTGTTGACTGCTTACTCTGTTTCCAGTTGGAGAGGAGAGATTTCCTTATTTAACTTGCAGCACTGAAAATCTGATACAAAATTGACAGAGCTAAAATTACATACTATAAATACTAACAAGTTGGATAATAGAAGGTTTTGACTGCTCCTGCATCCAGCATACAGTATGTAGTGCAATAAGTCATATTATATGCATACTTGTCAGAAAACTGAAATGGCATGTGAAGCAAAACACCCACTTAGAAACTTCATTCTTAACACCATTTTTCACTCTGTTGATCCCATCTTTTGTTTAATAACCACTTTCCCCTTTTTTGTTTTTATCTGCTTTCGGATGAACATGCTCATGAAAAATTTATCACTGAGATCTGCATATGCCAATTCCCCTGATTGGGTTGCCGTCTCTTGTTTTTCAGAAAAGGAATGAAAGCAATATCGGGCAGTGCTGGGTGAATCTCAATTTCTCGTTTTGACGAATGCATTTCATCTCCGCCATGCCAGCGGAAGAGATTATCAGAATCTAGAATAGCCTGTGCCTGAACTCCTCCATCCACTCCATCACATGGAGCGAGGGAGAAAGAGAGAGAGAGAGCAAAGGAGGGCAATGAATATTTAAAGAACTTTAACTGGTAACATTTAATGTGAAACACATGATAGGCAAAACACTACTTTTTTTTTTTTTTTTTACATGGTTCTCTTTCAAGGTTTAAAAAAGTCTTTATATTCTTGTAATTTTAAGTACAGTGCAACTTCTGGAGTTATTACAAGTGAGCAAAAAACAAAACAAAGTTATGGTATATACTGCATGTGTTGTGAAGCGTGGCCAGCTGAAGTAGCAGCTTCAGAAGAAGATCATCCACACTAGAAAGAGACAAAAAAGCGAGCTTTCTCAGAAAACTTATGTCATCAGACTCTTTCATTATCTAACGTTGGCACCCAAGAGATCAACATTGCCAAGAAGAGATGGGGTTATAATTGCTTTTATTGGTTTATTGTTTGAGCGAAGGAGCTCTTTGATGTATTTAAGGGACCGACCTAATGAATAAGTGAATGCAGAATCCAGGCTATCCAGGGAACTGATCTCAGAGGGGGAGATGGTGGGGGCTGGGATATGCGTGTGTGAGTTGCAACAATGCATTCTTTACTTGCCAGAGATGGTGAACAAGCTTAGACTTAATCAAGCACACTTGACCAAAGAGCAGGGGATAGGAAAGCATCAAGTGTATTCAAGTGTAAACATCCAATACAATGTTGAACGGAGAGATGCATGACCCCAGAGTTATGGGAGACGGCTGGGTGGAAGGGGTGGGCTTATTTAGCAAATATTTTGACGCGCTTTTGACCCAACAATGGCCGATTCACAAGCACACTATGACCACCACAAACAAAAAGACACACACACACACACTCCCTCCATGCCTGGCCACTCATTAATCATCATTTGTGATGAGAGAAGGTCTTGTTTCTATGGAATAGTAGAACATGCAAACAGTTCTTTTATTTTTTTTCAGCTTGCGGGATGCTTACTAGATTATATATTTGATTATTACTGTTGACTATTAAATAGTTTAGTTTAGTAGTGTAGTTGTTAGTTTTCTCTTATACTTTTAAAGGCCTGTGTAAAGGGTCTGGGAGAGGTTGCAGTGGCAGTGGAGGGCAGAAGAAACCATGCAGATCTGGTTTCCACCCCCTGTTTTTCCCACAAAAGCGATCAGAGACTGAAAGTTGAGAGCATGTGTCCCTTGCAGCAGGTTATTCCTCACATTTCCAGTTTAACCTTTTATTAATTTGTCCATTGTTGTTCCCACTCTGCCCACAGACTGTCCACTACATTCTCATGCCCATCAGGTCAGTCGGGTTAACAGCCAAAGGGGGGGCAGTGCCCCTGTGTCTGAAGCCTGCACGACTCATTGGCAGAAAGAGAGAGAAGTATATACTACAACTGTTTGATGAGCAGCAGGGCAATAAATTCATTAATCATCATTATATGCCTCATCAAACTCTTTGCCAGCCTCTCGGTGGGAGTTGCACAAATTAGCCAGAGAAAAAAGCAGTAATTTCAGAGGAGCTAGGTAAGTGCTTTTTGATTGCTTTCTTGAACAATGCTTCCCCTGACAAGCTAATAAATCAGATCTTTCTATACTTAAAGTGCAGCTACTGTGAACCCAATCTGAGCTCCCCAAACAAAAAAAAGAAAACAAAAAAAAAAAAAAAGAAGGGGAGGGGTGTGCGGGACAAGAGGTTTTACTACTGCCAGAGCTCTTTCACTGATTTGTTTTGGATTCCTCTTCTTTATTCTGCAACAAAGAGGCCTCGGTACAAAGCTTTTGATTTTTGAATGAACTGCTGTTATGTCTCCAGATGCAACAAGGGATTTTCTCATATTGGATCAAAATAACCTCATGTTTGCCTTGAGATGAGAAAAACCCAGGCCAATGGTGACCATATGGTGCAAAATTCAATTAGCTTTTTTTTTTTTTTCTTCCCACCATTCTTTATTCGAAGCTGGTCTGGTTTTTATACATATTAGCATAAGCGAGATGCATAGCTACAAACTGCAAGCTTTTGTCTGTACACAAAGTCCTAGCTGGCAGGTGATGCATACCTACTACGGCGAGCATATCCTTCCATCCAGATGGCCATTCCATGCAAGACCAACAAATCATCCATCAGACTGGAAATGGCTCCTTTATTGAAAATGAGGTCAATAGATGATTTGAGCCTAGTTTGTGGCTGGCGATGTTAGCCAGTGTCAGGTATTAGCAGCTCTCAGTTAGTGAGTTAGATGGAACATCTCAAGTGGGAAGGGATGCAGTTGGAGCAGTTGGCAGAGGGGGTGAGTTAGGGGTGGTCTTTATCTGTTTAAAGCTCCTCTCTGATGAGATTACCTATTTGAGTTGGCTGTGAATCGTGCTGTTAATCAGGGTGCAGCAGCCAGCACACTCCCACTGGCATGTAGCCACTGCCTGTTTCCTTTTTCTATTTTTTTCTTTTTTTAAGTTACAGAATATAAAAGATCCTCCAGAATATTTTTCTTTAGAACTAATCGGCTGAGGTCTATAAATTAATGGGCAAGCAACCATGAACTAAACAAACTGTGTTTACAATCAGATTTAGTTGCCAAATAGTTTATTGAATGATTTAAAAAAAATCCAGCATGTACCTGAATGTAACAAACCTAGATCAGCAACTGTACTCGTTCTTAAATGAGCCATTTGCAAGTTGCATCCCTTTCAGGCACTTTACTAAATTAGCACTGAGACACTGATGCAGTTGGGGGTCTGTCGAGCTTCTTTCCTCTTCTGTATGGGAGTTAAAGCCAGGTTGGAACAGTGAGTTTTCAATGAGTGGCACAGTGTTGGCGACTCCACACCCCTCCTCATTAACTTTGTCTCCACACACTGCTGAACTGAGCACAGCTCAAAATAACCTGGAGAAGCTATGTAGAAAAAAAAAAAAGTTTCCGCCCTCTATCTCCATCTTGGGAGCTGATCCAATTAAGTAAGTGCCCATTTGCATCCATCAGATGACACCAAACTGGGAGCAAAAGTGGGAAGCTTGGCGCAAACAAAAAGGGTCAGCAGTGAGGGAAGGTCCATTTGTTGTGCAAGGTGTTTTGAAGAGGGTAAAGTGTCCCAGATGAACAGTGGATAATGCTAATGTTACAGCAGAGGATGTGTGAGTGTTCGTGTTTGAGCAAGTGTGTGAGCGCAGGCATTATAGCGGTCATTAGGACAGATATCTGTGTGGTAATGTGGAGCAGATGTTGAGAAGAAAGGGATCATTTAAAAAGGGCAAATGTAAATAAACAGTCAGGCAGCTTGGTACCCCTCCTCCCTTGTGGACCCCGTGAAGTCACTGAAAGAAAACAGTTCATCAATCTTATTCACAAGCATTCATTTTGTAAAACTGGGGTGCTTTGTCATGCATAGATTTTTTTTTTTTTACTTTGAAAAATCTTCCCCTCTTAGTTACTTATTTTTAAATTTATACAAGCGTGTGACCAAAACTTCTGTGAAGGATGTGACACTGTCAGCTGTAGCAGGGTTGCATCATGCACACTGTGATTCAAGGCTGCTGAACCTGCTCACCTTTTGACCAGAGCCAGGGAGGAGCAAGGATAGCGACGGGATCTGTACATGGTCACAGGAGGAAGAGTCTGCTGTTTGTCTCCACCTCCAAACTGGATGCACACACTTACTGCTCTGTGGCTGTGCATACCTGAGGGGTTTTGGCGTGGAGTAGGCTATAAGTCCCTCTCGTGTATGCATGTCTGTGTGTGTATGTGTGTTTGTGCACATCACCTCCCCCAGGGCAGGGCAGAAGTCCTGTGTGTGAGCTCCAGTGAGCCCTTACATGGCCACTGAACACAGAGCCTTTGCAGTCACGGGGTCAGAGGCTCAAGCCACACTGCTGTCAGAGCAGATTGGTCAATGAGCAGCTCCTTTCAAGGAGTCAAGGTGCTTTCAGAGTGGAGCTTTGTCTATGTGCAAATGCGTGTTTGTGTGTATTATCTTATTAAGTAAGATTAGACAACTTGCTAGCTTGTTGAAACATGCTAGAAATTGCGGATGATTATATAAATATCCAACCTTATATTAAATTGGAAACATTTGTTCAATAAAAATATAATAATAATAATGTTTGGGATAGCAAAGACATGGCAATCCAATAACATTTAAATAGAGTTCTCAAATGCTGCTCAGTTGAATGTCCAACTTCTTGCCTGAAAGGACTTTAGAGTTCATAATGTTTTCTTCTCTTCTTTATGTAAATGTTTTATTTAATTTCTAGCTTTGAGCAGGGGCAGGTCACATAAAACATCTCAAATCTGAAAATTACACCGTAGGCTACTCTCTCCCCAAGATCTATGGAGAAGTAGAACAAGAGTCAGTCAAGTGCAAAAAAAAAAAACCAGTGGTAAATCACTCTGCCACCTTATCTGGGCCGTTTTATAACTCCACTTAAAATTAACATTGAAGTTTGCAAAGAGGTGAATGTGATGTTAGACTGACACAAGTTCTTATTCCGCCCCAAAGGTGAATGTGACTGTTCCCGGTTTGAATTTAAGGTGCTGTGTTGCAGTGAGTTTTTCAAGCCATTGTGCCAAAACGCAAATGTGCTGTAAGTACAATTTGTCTTGTATTAAATATCATGTGAAGATTTGCTAGAGTGTAAAAAACTTAATTGTGTCCTATTAGCCTTCTTGTTTTTTTTTTTGTTTGTTTTTTTTTTGTTTTGTTTGTTTGTTTGTTTTTTAAACAATGGCGATTAAGTAACCTCGAACAATTTCTGAACTTCACAAACAGACTTCCCAACTAAGACAAAAAAAAAAAAAGCGTTGTGTTCTTAATGTAGCCCAATCACGAAAAACACAAGTTACAAAATGATGGATATTTGGCTGCAAGGTTTGTTTTAGGACCTGGTATTTTAAGGTAAATACTTTTGATGAAGGATGGAATAAGCAGAGGGAACAAAGATGGCCTTTTGCTCTTTGGTTACAGATATGAACGCCCTCCTTTTATTTCAGCCCTTCTTTATCCAGCGTTTGGCATCACTTGCGTTCCCCTTTAGGCCTCTATCTCCTGCAAATAATCTGAGCAGGTTCAATTCCTATAGTCGGTGTCTATTTACATATCTGAGCTGAATTTGACCCCATGTCGTAATGTATGTCTTATATCGACAGTCTGTTTTTAAGATGCAGCATTCACTCATCTGACCAGACTAATCTGCGTGTATCAACAGGTTTTGGTATCAACTTGCGGTCTCAAAGGCAGAAACACGAAAGATGCGTTCAAAGGACTGTTCAGCAGTCGTCTAATTTGTTTGGTCCACAACCCCCCAGAGTTTTTGCCCCTACAGCAGATTTCTGCCCAAATTACTGGGTAGCAGTTGCTCTTTTTCATACAGTGTCATATCAAGATTATTTATCTAAAAGGTTTTTTTTTTTTTTTTTTTTTTTTTAGCATATTAGATTAATTGCAACTTTGATTGTAATTTTTCTGCTTTGAGAATCATTTTGTATTTTTGGAGTTTCAATATTGACTTCTTGTCTTTTTGGCCATAAACATCGTTAAGTCCTGAAATGTAATCACAGAATTATAGGATGTTAATTCTAAAAGCAGAATTATTATCTAAAGGGAAAAAAACAAACGGGAAAGAAGGAAATACCTTCACGTTAGACAACAAAATTGAATGTTTGGTAAGCTTTAGATTACGTGGCTCCACCGCTGGAAACCTGCGCTTCAGGCTGCGCAGATAATTACTGCAATGAAGGGATTAAGCGGGACACATATGTCACACTTCAGTTTTCACTCCTTTGGACCTTTTCGTTCTCCAAAAGGTTCTAAAACAACAAAAAGAAACGTATCAGTCATGAGAATCACTTTAATATTTCCTTCGCTATAGCTTCCTGAAAGACTCATGAATGTCACGAAGCATCGCCTTGTTGATTAAATGTATAAACCAAAAGTTAGGGAGACTAAATAAATAAATAAACACAATTATGTTCGAGGACAATTTTGTGTCGAAGATACCAGCTTCATTCGCAGGCCTTAAATTAATTCAGCCTGGAGCCAAGGGCCTTTATTTTATTTTAATTTTTTTCTAGAAACGGGGGTGGGGTGGGGGGGGGGGGGGGTGGGGGGGGGTAAAAAAAATGAATACAAACATAACGACAAACATCTCTCTAAACATCTATTTTCAAACTGCTCCTGAACGCTCAACGCGCTTTAGCAAAGTCAGAGTGAAAGTTCCAGACTTTCTCCTGTTTCTCTCCACCTTCTTCTGCAGTCGGATTATTTTCCCAGTTTTCACACGTGGGAACGGCTTCAGACCTACTTAGTATTCTCACATTGTAGCAGTCCCAACAATGAACCGACACGCTATTCAAGTGGGGAAAAGGGGAAGCCAGGGAGCAAGTTGTATAAAGTTGAGAGGATCTCCCCTGTAGGCTATCATGCCTCTGATGAAGGGTTGCAAATTCTCTCGCTCCGCTTCCTCTAGTAATCTCGGGTTAATTGGCTGCCTTTTTTTTTTTTTTTATCACACATAGAAATAGAGCAGGAATAATCAACCATCATATACAGTTTGTATTCATTTGGATGCTTTTCTTTTTCATCTTCCGCTCCTCAGACTTGAAGTTACTTAAAACTGTCCTCACCCTTCGACTAGACATGCTGTAAAAAATTACAACCGGCATTAAATGCCTCAAATCTCTATCACTTTCCCCCGTAAAATAATAATTAATAATAATAATAATAATAATAATAATAATAATTAATTTAACTGTTTTAATTCATGGTTTTCTTCCCGATTTTTCCTTAAATGTTTAAACCCATAAACTGAATAGGAAACAAGATTGGGGGAAATATCAGCTCACTCAACACAAAATCACCCTAAACACACCTAAAGACACACAAAAATGGAAAGAAATAAATACATTTTATCTGTATTTACCATCCTTACACACAGGATTTAGAAGTGGCGCGGTGGCTGTTGTCACTGAGCAACACCTTCTTCAATTTATTTAAAAAAAAAACAAAAAAAAACAAAGCAATATCTAATAAAAACCGTCATGATCTCTTAGGGAACATTGCATCGAGCTGTCCTTTTCCCCTGGGGGTAAGCAAAGAAACGTAGGAAAAAAAGCGGACTAATAAATGAATAAATAAATAAAATTAAACTAAATTTTAAAAGAGATGATAATTATGCTATTTAGACGGCTGATGTCGCAATCACTTGCTCCAGCACACCCTGTCAGATTAAAATAGAGAGCCCGAATAGAGGACATTACGGCTAAGGGAATTATATAAACCTCAGGGGAGATTTCAAAGTGGAGAAGGGGAAAGTAAACTATAGAGATTAATGGCAGTCATAAACAGGAGCATGCTGTCCCAACTGCGGTGGAGGTCAACAATAACGGCGTTGATATTGATAATAATTATACTAAGGTGGTTTGTTCAGATTACACTATCAGAGATGGAATGAGTGAATAAAAAGGAAATCATATGAAATATATTATATATGCAAGGAATAAGACAGATTTTAAAAAGGAAAAAAAGGCCTTTGGCTTAAAGGCCTAAAACTGTTGAAATTACAAAGCTTTTCTAATGAGTCACAATTTGTTCAGTTTATGTATTTTTATCTGAAAAAAACCATGAAAACAATTTAAGAAAACGAATTTGCCTGCAACATACCTTAAAATGACACTTTCACGTTTTTATTTTCATCCTGCGTGTTGGCAGGAATGAATTTTTTATTTTATTTCATTTTTTTTTAAAACATTTTTTATCATGCTCATAAAGTTTCTGTAATCCTCATAATAACTGTGATCATTGTTGTTGCCCCAGTGGCTCCACTTTTTTTTTTTTTTTTTACAGCAGATCATTTGATCGGGGATGGGTTTCCGTGATGGATTACCAGACCCCCCCTCCTCTTCTCCCCCCTCCACCCCCTCCTGAAATTAGGAGCAAGTGTGACACCTACCTGCAGAAGTTGGAAGAGTTAGAGAACACTGCCTTCATGCCTATACCGACTGCACACACTCCAAGTGTCTTTCTGTACCGGCAGCATGCAAGGCAACAATCTCCCTTCGCTCCAAACATCCACATCTAACGTGCCATTAAAAAAAAATAGACTCCATTAATGATATATAATAGGGCAGTATGTTTTAAATGCATGGTCGCGTCCCTTTTAACAATTTTGCCACGCCTTTGAAAATAGTAATGAGATCTAAATTTGGCATAAAATCGAGCTCATTACCAGAGTTCACCACCTGATTGCTCTGCATAAAACACGATAGGTAATTGAGTTAAATGACTGCACTTCGGTGTTATCATATCAATATCCACTTTTAGAAACGACCAAACAGGAGGAAAAATCTTTCCTTGGGGGATTTTAAAGAGAGAGCGCGCGCGCGCGTGTGTGTGTAAGAGAGAGAGAGAGAGAGAGAGAACACAACCCCCTCTGAATATATCACCAACAAAACCAACCTGAACCTTCTCATTGTTTAAATATTGCAACAGCCTTCAACGCAGACTCTTTCTTTTCAAGTGTCTGAACTCCCAATGCTTTGCTATTTGAAAAAAAAAAAAAAAAAAAAAAACCCAAAAAAACTTTTTACTATGTGTTATTGTGCAAAAAATAATTAAAAATTCACATATTAACTGCCCTTCAAGTCCTGTCGACACACCACTGCCAGCTGTTCCCCCAAATAATCGCTGCACAAGAATTTTTTTTCTCCATAATTTACTTCAAAGATAATGTGTTGTTCATTTTAAATACAAAAATGCTACATTAAATATACATGTTAGTCTTCAATACAAATAGACTCAGCGGCTGCAGCGATTACGACCATCCTTGTTACATTTAGGATTAACCATTCAGAAACTAAAAATTTGAGAATAAGCATTTACTCAGAAAATAACTGTTCTCAGAATTGTATCATTGTTCTTTTTCTCTTTTTTTTAATGCAACCACAAATAATAATAATAATAATAATAATAATAATAATAATAATAATAATAATAATAATAATAATAATAAATAAAAAGTCCGCATTGAGTGGAAAATATTCAAATATTTGACATACCTTTTTTTAGTTCATAAGGGGAGTCTTTACAAAGATCTACCTGCGTTTGGCTTCTGACTTTCTGGCTCTCCCTTACCAAAGCCTCTGCTCTATTTAACACAGTCTGGTTTAATCCATTGAAATGTGCCGTGGAACCCGTGGTTACCGAGCCGTGGTTACTGTGGAGGTGTCCAAAACTGCCACCGTAGTTCGTGTAGCCGGGGTAGAAAGGGGAGGTGTAGTACAGAGGCCTGGACAGGACCGTGCTGCTGGGAAGCGGACACTGAGGGGAGGACCGTGATGGAGACGCGTTGGTGCCCATCACAGCGCTCTGACCCAAACTGGGGCAAGCCTGTGACGCGTCGACGCTGCCTTTACACCTGTCTGAGGACGTGGCGATCTCCGCAAGAGACCAAAGTTTAGGTTTAGGGGCCGAAGGTGGTGAGTGGATAACAGAGGTGACGTTACTGGTCACCACACTTGGTGCGTGGCTCAAATCTGACGGCTTGTCTTGTTGCGCAATGCTCTGGTTCCCCCGGGGGACCGCGGAAGGAGACGAAGTGGTTGGTTTTGCGGAATCCGGCAGCAACTCTGTAGTCCGCTCCTCTTGGTCTTTTAACTCCGAATCGCTCAGAAGGGCATCCATATCTTTGCCATGGCTCTCTTCTTTAAATCTATCACAGCCTATGTCCCCTGGGTTCAGTATTTTGTGATCTAGAGCACAAATAAAGAGAATAGAATTAGTGCCAAATAAGCGTAACATTGAATTGCTGTGAAAACTCTCAAGTGTATGATGTGATCTCAAGTAAAGTGAATACAAAGCTACACAAAAAATTAGATATATAAAAATAACTAGCCTATTATACTCATTTCCCCCCACATTTAGGGTATGCTATAAATTCCCCCATAAACGTGTGTGCCAGGCTTAAAGAAAAAAAGTGAATCAACTCTTCGCCGATTGTTAAAAAAAAAACGTTGTTGTACGAATTTCCAGTTGGAATTACAACCATCATTTTTATTTCTAAAAGTATTTTGCATGTTTAATAAAATATCGAGGGGTTAGGTGTGTGTTTAGCAAGCCCAGTTGAATTCCCGGCCCAGTTAACAAGCTGCATCCTTATTATGTAGTTAAAGATAAATTGACTGCTAAACACTGTGCGTCACCAGCAATTTCAGCCCCCGAGAAATCAAACGACAGGAGTTCAAGGTGATTATTATTTAAAGCAATTGTCCCATTATAAATTATATACCACCATTAACCAGCAATCAATTTTGCACTGAGTGGAAACGACTGCGATGAAAAATTGATGATTCCCCCCCCCCCCTTTAACACCGACCTGCTTCTGTGTCTGTTGAGTCTCCCTTGTCTAAAGGCTTGCTTGGCTCGTCGTCGTCATTTTTCTCCAAATCAATGTTCTCGTCTTCCTCCTCGTCCTCGCTGCGGTTCCGGGGAGTCCAGGTCATCTTGTTCTCTTTCTTTAACCTTCTTCTGGCGTTGGCAAACCATGTGGAGACTTGCGTGAGGGTCATTTTGGTGATGATGGCCAGCATGATTTTCTCTCCCTTGGTGGGGTAAGGGTTTTTGCGGTGCTCATTGAGCCAGGCCTTCAGGGTGGCGGTGGCGTCCCGGGTTGCGTTTTTACGGTATGCGGGGTCACCATAAGGGTAGGTACCCAAGGGTGCTGCGTAAGGGTGGTATCCTATTGAGCCGGCCATGCCCGTGGTGTGATCATAGGGAGAACCCTGTTATTAGAAAAATAAAAAGAAATAAGAAATAAATGAAAGAATTTGAATGAATTACAAAAATAAATAAAGATGTGAGAAGTCCTGCTATTTCCTAAAGTAGCTTTTTGTAAAGTGGTCAAGCTGAGGAGTCACGGCACACAAACATAAACACACAGTTACACGCGTACCCATGCACGCGCACCATAACACAAACATGCACACTCACACACACACACACACACACACACACACACACACACACACACACACACACACACAAATATACTGATCATAATCCAGCAGTTCAAGTCCGAAGTGCTTGAAGCTGTTTTAAACTGAATATGATTTGTTTCTTTTACAACCTTTCCTTTTATTCTCTATTTGAGTTTCTATTATTTTTTACTACGTCATGTGATCTTCTTTTGTCACAGTTTCAATTTGAATACCATCTAATTACCCTTCATTTGTTTTGTTTTTGTCCTTGTTTCTGTCTTTATTTGTCTTAAAGCCAGTTTGAATGACCTGTGATAACATGACAACCAGAAACTACAAGAAAAGCAAAGCAAAACAAAAAAAAAAGCCGCGTTTTGCTTTTTATACACAATTCAAAGGTAAAGTTATATGAAGCGAGGGCATCTACTTAGATATTTAAATTGTCTTTTTTCTTGCAAGAAACAATGATTTTAGTAGCCAGAGCTGCCATCACACGGCGGTCTAGTCTCCGACGAGCCTAGACTTCGTAATGACGTTTCCTATTCTCCTACAAAAACCTCTGAAATTGAATTAATTTTCGTGTTAGCAGAAGGCTTTTATTTTTTTTTTAAAAAAAGAAGCTTGTTTGCTGAACATGTTTTCTGTTCTGTAATCTTAGCTAAATGCGTCCTGAAGTGACGCACATATCTTCCAAATAGCTTGCCTCCGAATAGGCAAACAACCAAAACTTTGAAATCCGTTTATCTTACATCCAATAAGGCTGATCCATCGATAGTATTTTACTCACCACGTATGAGGTGAATGTTGCCGCTGCCGCTGCGTCTGCACTGTAAGGTAAATGGGAGTTGTAGCCTGGCGAAGCGCTGGTGAACGCAGTAGATCCGGCGTACGGCGCAAACGCAGATCCCGAAGAGGATCTCCCAAGTTCCTCGGTTCTGGGTCCAGATATAACGCTGGTGCTGTACGCGGGGCATGAATATAGAGCTAAAGAGGCGGACGGCTGGTACAAGTAGCCCTGAGGATACGCCATGCTGGAGCCCGGAGAGTGTAAGCCACTTAACTTGCGCACTTTCTCCGCTCTTTTATTTTCTCATACGCGGCTGTCGGAGGGCATAGAGCTGCGTGTCTGCAGACCCGCAGCGTACCCCCGCTTGGAAATGACAACAGTGAAGGCAAAACTGTTGAAATAAAGAGACTTGAAGTGTTGGGTGGATGGTTTCTGGTCGTTGCCAGCCAGCTACTTTCCGTTGGAGATTGCGTCTCTCTGCTGCTCCCTTATCTGAGTTGCACCGTCGCTCTCATGCCCGTGCAGAAGTTTATTGTTTTATTATTTTCTTTTTTTTTTTTTACCCGTCGGACGGGGGGCTTTGCTTGGGAAAATGTCCTGCCAAGATGCTAAGTTGGAAATTGAGGATCCTGGCGCCTACTACGCTGCACACCACGCTCCTCCTCTCGGGGTGTAGTCACCAAAGGGAAAGGCAAGCTTATGCTGGGTAACCACAGCCCTGCCCAAACCCATGCTCTCTCTCTCACACACACACACACACACTCTCTCTCTTTCTCTCTCTCCCCGTTTCTTCCTCACCCCTCCCTTTTCTCGCGTTAACTAACAAGCCTTCTCATTCTCTATTTCTCTATTTTTTTTTCTCCTCTTTAACAAGGCTCGTTGCAGTAAGCCTCAAGTGCGCCTGGCAGCCCCCCTTTGGATGACGACGTCATGCGAGTCTATCAACTCTCAACTTTGCTCTTTTTCTTCCAAATAGAAGTACTCACTTTCACACTTGATCAATAACAAATCGGCTGTTGTATGCCAGGATATGGGTTTGCAAGATACCAGCAGGAATTAAGAAGGTGCTACACTGCTTCCCTTCTTTTTTTTTTTATTATGTTTTTGTTGTTGTTGTTCTTTTCTGTGAGCGCAACCTAAAGAAAATAAATAAATAAATAAATAATGTTATTAATGTGGGTTAATTCAGCTGATACTGTAATGCGCGCCGTGTGTAAAAAAAAAAAAAAATCCGCAGCAGAGGTTTCCGTGGATTACAAACACTCACGTCGATGTTTTTTTTTTTTTTTTTTTTTTTTTGTTTTGTTTTTTTTTCTTCTTTTTTTAAACACCAGCTGAGGGTGTATGGGTGAGATACGTGCCGACTGAAAAGTAAAAGTAAGATGGCGCAAACTGCGCTCAGCCGAACAGAACAACTGAATCAAGATAGATTTTTTGTTCTTATTTTGTGAGTTAACAAACTTTTTTTTTTTTTTTTCACAGCAGCGATTTAGACGTTTTGTTTATATGAATGTGGCTCCACGGGTCGTCGTTTGTGTTTGATTGACTGTAGCGGAGGCTAAAATAGTTTTTGCAATGGATCCCGGAATAAACCAGTAAGATACACGCACTCAAAAAGTCATAAACCCTCAAGCCAGGGCAGATTAGTGCCAACTACACCAAATCCGCCTGGACTAGTGGCTGTAATCTCATTTGATCACCGCAGATACATTTCAGTTCTGAAATACTTGATAGCATTTAATGCAGTTATCAGCACTTACTTTCTCAGACTTTATAGGTTAAATACCTGTATATTACTTGTGAGTTCATAATATAGACTTATTTATTATTATTATTATTATTGTTATTATTATTATTGTTATTATTATTATTATTATTATTATTATTATTATTATTATTATTATTATTATTATGTTAACAAGTGCCATAAAAATAATGGCCACTTTTTTTAGAAATATTTTTACCCCCCCCCCCCCCACCCCCCACCTACCCAACCTCCACCCCCATTATTTCAGACATCTAAAAGCCATTTTCATTCTGGTGGTTCACTCTACAGTTCAAGTCCCAGATAAGCCGAAAGGGATCGCTGTAGGCGCTGCTAAAGAGTGTGTGCACACACTGTCACGTGCTTCTTACGCTCCCAAAAGCTCCAGAGAGCAAAGAATGATGACGCCGGTACAGTGGGAGCACACTCAGACTTTAGAAAAGAGAGGCATGGAGAAAGAGAGGGAGCTGGAAAAAAAGGATGGATACACAAAGCAGCCTTACAGGACAGCCTGAGCAGATGAAATTGATACCATGAGACCTGGTTCATAGTCACTAGTTTAGACAATCAACCGACACTGCAAAATTTTCGCCTCAGAAAATCTTTCAAAATGTTAAATTGTCATGGCACGAACTTCTCATAATATGCACATACACAGTTGTGTTATATAAACCTTATATATTGTTGGTAATTCGAAAAGCTGTTTTGTTTTTTGTTTTTTTGTTTTTTTTGTTTTTTTAACATATTGCTTCATGATTTTTTGTCAAATTTATTTTTATTTATTTACGTAAGTTTGCAGTGCCAAGGTTGAGGTGGTGTGTGTCATGTGTCCTCCTTAAAAACGTTTTTGTTCAGAGTCACTCTGAGTAGGAGGAGGACCCATAATTTGAGATCACGGAGCCTTTAATAGGTGTAGGGCTATGGCAACTGCTACCGCCTCTCAGCAGCGCATTGATAAAGGAGGAGGTGGAGGTGAGTACAGTTTTTTGCTCATTTGCGCGTTTGGGAATGTGGTTTTTGATGCGTAAAAGTGGCCTGTCATCGCATTATACTGTTTTGGTTTTAAGTCTATATACAGTTTTTTTTTTTTTTTTTTTTTCCATCGTTCCAACTTTGTCGCGTCCTGCTTCCTCTCTCCCTCTCCTCTTCTATTTTTTTTCCTTGAAAGAACGACCTCGCTTTTGACGCATGAAAACGGCTTTACTTTGCTAAGAGGAAGTGAATGAAAGATGATGCATGCCACTTAAAATGCCTGAGGGAGCAAGTGTAATCTAAATTGGATATAGAGGCTATTATTACACAACATTATGCGTTGTGGCGGACTAATTGCGCGGCTGGATGTGTTAAACAGTTAATGTCGAGTGGCGGACAGGTTTCTGGAGCGCACAAGGTCAGCTGTGCCGCTTCCCAAGCCTTTAGTAGTGTACAGGAGAATGCTTGAAGTATTCATGGGATTTTTAACCATTCTAAATCTGTGTCCTAAACCGATTAGTTGACACCAATTTTTCTTTGATGTATTAGCTGAGGGCTTTTGCCACTTGGAAGCCAATTGAAATTCAAAACAGTTTTCGCTCCAAATGCTTTGGGGAGATCTGCTGCAAATAATGGATGTAATTTATTTTTGACCTTGCTTTTTTTTTTTTTTCAACGAGAGTTATTAAATGATTAAACATATGTGCACTGTGTTACTTGACTAAACAACTGTAATGTAGCAAAGGTTAACTTTTATTACTGTGTGGCAATAATTTATTTCTGTATTCTTAGATCTTATTTTAAGGTGTTATAGACCTTAAATGCATTTCAATTTTTGTAGTACAAGTAATTTAGTCAGAATCTCACTATATATATATATATATATATATATATATATATATATATATATATATATATATATATATATATATATATACTATAATAAAATATGAATTGACTGACTTGTTTTTCCTTTGAATCCATTCAGATCCATGATGCTGAAGTCTTCTTGAGTCACCGAGCCGACAGTGAAATGTACTCCTCCATCCTCCCAATAATTGAACAGTTTGACTAAATTCACTTTATTCTCATTTTGAAGTGATAATTAAAGACTAGTCATGCATATCTTCGTGTGCTAATAGAATGTTCATCTTTTTAAGTTCAGACCATTTCCCCCTCTTACCTTTTAGAAAACTCTATATTGTTGTAATTACAGTGGTTGAAACAGAGAAAGCTTTTCTTTTTTTTTCTTTTTTTAACACCGTTTCCATTTACACATTTACTGATACAGCTCCAGTTTGATGACTTGATTTTTTTTTTTTTTTCTTATAAGAAAATCACAATTAACTCAAAGCACAGTGATCTGATATGGCTTTCAGGAGAGCAAATCTATTTTCTGATCCCTTTTCTTGTCATCTCTTTTTCTTCTATTGACCTGAATGAAGATGTATGGAGTGAGTGTGTGCGTGTGTTTCTTCCTGATGGGGTTTGTCTACCCATACCCCCACCCACACTCCCCATGATCCCCGCAAGGCTGAATGGCAGGCCCCTGGATTGGCTAAGTGATGAAATGATGACCCTATTATGAGAAGTGATTCCAAAATGAGAGGTATCAGACAAAGATTGCAGCCCCCTCTCACCGCTACGCCGTGCTCCTGCACCACACTGCCAGCTGTGCAGATGATGATTGATTCGCTCAAGATGGATCACAGGAAGCACCCATTGATTTTTCTGTGTTTTATCAAAAATATTTATTTACTGATGTAACCATAGGCTTTATCCAAACTGACCCTTTTCCTTGCCTTCCATGAGGTGAAGGAATAAAAGGGATCATTCACCCTTTTCCATGACAAGACAGATGACCTGAAATACTACTTCAGAAATAAGTCAATAGACTCAGTGAGTAAATGAATATTGATTGAATATTATGAAGCCTGAGTGTGAATATGAGCTCTTTCCGCAGCCCTCTTTCAGACCCCGCTATCAGCATCTGCACAGTGATGCAAGATGCCTTTAACTGAGTGTTTTGAAGAACTAATTTGCATATTCCACATTGCTCTATTTCTCCCACTGATGTGTACCTGTATATTTGTGAATGATGGTTCAGGAGTTTACATGCCTTACTGGCCATGTCTAACCAGACCTATAGCAATGCACTGTTTATATTAAGAATGCCTTGGATGCAAAGGAATAAGTATAAGTCCATACTACATAAAAGCTGCTGAGGTATGCAGAGGTAGGGTCATACAATGTATAAATCAAATGACTCCCAAATTTCTAAAACCACAGTGTGGGAGCTGTGCCCTAAATATTTTCACTGACTTAATCCAATTGAAATAGTATGAGTGAGTTGCAGGGGCTCCCAGGTCTGTTGCTTGCTTATGTATGTGATGCATAATAGAAGTTGACGAGGTTGGTGATAGATCACAGCCCAGGTAATGTAAACACATTAATCCCTCAGGGTTCATGTGCATGTTCTTTCTCTCTTTTTCTCTCCTATCAGTCTCCCTCTCTCTCTCTCTCTCTCTCTCTCTCTCTGAGACCCCCCCTCCCCTTGTTCATCATCTTCCCTAAATGCGTTACTGGAGCACAAACCAAAAGCAGCCTTAATCTGTCAACATGCCCTTTAATTGGAAGGAGAAAACAACACATGCTTCTGGTAGCGCCATTCTTAAATGCACATGCCAAAGAAATGCAGAGTTCACAGAAGAAATGATCCCGGGAGAGCAGGGCATAATTAAAAGTATCTTTTAATAGGCTTGTAATGCTGAGCCTGACTCTTGTTGCCTTAAGTAGAGTGCAAACTCTGCGGCTAGAGATGGACACGCAAGGAGCTTCTGCAGAGGGAGCCTGTAAACGATACACTGCCCCGCTGTCATCAGACATGCAGTCTCTGCTTCAGTCACCACACTCAGGACAACAACCGGTCTCTACCACTGCTGCGGACACTTTGGCTTACCAGCTCCCAAGTTCCTTTGTTCTCCGAATGAGAGATTCTCCTTGTCAGCATCAGCTTTCCAACTCCGTCCCTTGCCACTTTGGCAAGTTGTGTTCTACCTCCAAGTCACAACACCAGTGGGGAGTGAGAACTGGGATTAAGGGGTTGATTTTTGGGCCTGCTACACTGTAATCAAATGAGACTGCTTTGGGGAGCAGAGAAGGAGGAGGTGGAGTATTATGTTCTGTCGTGCATTCCACTGCAGCATTGTTGCTTTTTTGTTTTTGTCAGGGCAGGCTTTGATGCCATATCCCCTTACCTTTGTAGTCCCGGTAGCCATGTTTCATAAACACAGAATGGGAAACATCCTCAGCATTAGAAATTTAGATTGCTGCTTACCTCCTGCCACTCTGCATTCCGCACGTGCCCGGTCACATTCTCCATCTCCCAATGCTGAGCTATTAAGTTTCCTCTCCCCCGCCTCTGATACATTTATATATCTCACAATCAGCCCGTTATTTGGTGTGTCATGTATAATCTGTGGCAACAACGATGCCAACATGGCTTCATGTCCCTCTCCCTCGCTGGGTACTGGGATAGTCTGCAACCACTGTTTTGTCTCAGTACAGCTGCTCTTGCAAAATACTTCTTGAATCTAAGAAGTAGGCAGCAGTTCAATTTAGAGTTTATCTTCATGATTGAGGGTGTAAAATTAATACTGAGCCACGCATCCTATAGAGCACCCTTTGCTTTGTATTATTACACAGGGAATAGTCTGTCCTCAGTCGTCTTTGTAGTTAACTGAAAATCTCAATGGGATTCATTGTAATGTATTTCTAAATCTATCCTAACTCATTAAAAGTCAAAGTGTTGAGCTCTACTTCCCATATTTGTTTTTGTCTCTGTGAAGCCTTTGCGATATATTGTATTCTCATGATAGTACTTTCACATATGATTTAATATTTCAAATGTCAAATAATGATGTCAGTCACTGCGAAATAATTAAATTACCTCCATGTGAGGGTGTTTTTTTTTTTTTTTTTTTAATTAGACAGGATGGATATTCTTCTTTTGTCATCAGAAGTCTTTATACTGTCCTGAGTCGCAGGTATTCTTCCTCCTGTTCTTCTTGGAGAGTATCTCTTTTGTCCAACATCTGACACACTGCCCTGGATGATTGAGCCAGACGCGAAAATCCAAAGCGGAGATGCTCCCCTTAATGCCTGACACCTGGTGCAGATTTGGAAGGGATTGCACTGCAGGTACTGTCTTACCTCTTCAGCAATCCCGGAAAAGTCCCTGAGGTATTTCCTTTTCTGTCCACGGCTGTGTTTGTTTCTGCTCTGCTTTGCCACCCAACTATCCAGCCTGTGTCAGTCGGCCCCTGTCTTGGGATTAGGGCAAGAGAGAGGGTTGAAATATGATACCTGCCATCCCGTTGATATACGAGGTCCTTATTTGTTGGGCAACAAAAGATTTCATGGAGATTAAAATCTTTTACAGGTGTAGTTTAGGTTTTCAGTGTGGTACACTTCTCCCAACAAGCCAGAAGCTTTTTGGTATGAAAGTAGGAATGATAATAAACATTCGTATGAGCTAAATATTTTCTTTGGACACTGGAATTGAAAAGTTGAATATGTCATCTAATTAGATTACTCTTGGTTTGACCAAGCAACATCTTAGCTTTCCCAATACTACTTGTCTTTGCAACTGTCTAGTCATGTTGTTTACTTTCACTCCATCTCCAACATCTTTGGGCTTTACAAGTGGACATGTTACTCACGAGTGCTGCTGCTCACCTTCCAGCTTTCAGTCACACCTGCAGGCTGCACTGGGACAGATTGGCTGGGCCACAAAAACACAGCGCGGACATCATAGCCTGGCGGTCTGGACCGTACCACCTGAACACGCTGACTTCAGTGAATCGTGGCTGACCTGGGAATGGAGAGGAATTTGTTGTGCCAAGTGGATGCATTACTTGCAAAACTCATAGAATAACCTGAGAACAGAATTATTAAAGAGGCTGGAAAACAAAATTTTACTGTGAAACAATTTGAAAAGCTTCTCATTTGTTGGAAATCATTTGAAATAAATAAAAATTCAAGACTTTAGGCTTTTACTGCAACATTGCAGCTTCAGTCATAGATAAAGCATTCACATCCTGACCACATAAACATGAATGAATTGTCAAAGATGCTCCACAACAAGACATTGAAAATAATTATAATAGTAATTATAATAATGCATCAGTGAAACCACATTTGGTGACTTTTTTTTCATTTGTTGGCATACTGTTTATGTTGACACATGCAGCTCTCTTCCTGATGCAAATGCAATCTCAACATTAGGCGGAGGGAAGGCAAGCGTAGCCCATAAAGGCTGTGAGCTCCAAACACTTTGAACAGACAACTATCACTAATCACTCCCAGAGCAGTGCGGCGTGTAATTACTCTGCCAAACGTTTGCCTTTCACAGCTTAGCACCGGGAGCCCTGACCCTGCGCTTCCCTGTCTTTCCTCACCACTGTGCATGTGGAAGGCCACCCCCCTATGTACCCCCACACCCACGCACACACACACACACCCACACATGCACTTCCCCTTTACCAAGGGGGTAGACAAGCTGAGCTCCCTCTCAATATTTTGAGGAAGAGTGGAGGAGGAAAGAGAGAGAGAGGGAGAAAGACGGGGAGGGAGAGGGCTGAGGTTGGTTCTTCCGGCTTTGTGGGAGCCCATTTAAACAGGCTTTGAAACCCTAGCCATCCGGAGATCAGAAATAGCCTTATTGACTGCATGGGCCCAAAAGTGACTGAGCACACAGTGTTCTTAGAGTTCACCCTTCCTGGCCGCTCCGAACAGTAGGGGGGGGGTGTATCACGTTCTAGGGCCATCTAAAATGTCTCACGACATTAATTTTACATCAAGGGAAAAATAATATTTTTCGGGCTGTTTTAAGTGAGACAAGGTTGTATCTTGCTTTTTGCATCGCATAATTTCTTTGTTTTCTACTGAGTGCCAGACACCTAATTCTCCTCGCTTGCCTCTCCCTGAGTCTTATTTATTGATATTAGTGATGCGGCTGTCACTCTGCTGTGTGATCTGTCCCCTCTCCGGGTGAATGCTGATAAGATGACACAATGCAAATATGAAGTGTGAGGGAGCCGCCTTGGCAAGCAGGTAGGCTGCGCAGGGACCAACATCCCATAATGACTATTAGGTGGATTTCACAGCTTGCTTCTGATCTCTTGCAATGACAGGGGCCTTTATAAGAGGGTGGGAGAGCAACTGCCCCCCCCCAATAAGCCCCATATATGTACATAAATACATGCAGCAAAGGTACATACACAATGTTCTACACAGTGTTCTGTAAAATGAGCCTTTTTCTGTCTTTCTTTTTAATTAGACATTTTAAATGCTTTTTTTTTTTTTTAGCTAATAAGTAAATGTATGTTGTACGTAAAATTCATGTTGGGAACATACATTTAAAGCAAATATGAATATTTTTGTATCTTATAGACACATAAATGATCTTTATCTTAATTTTACTGCTAGTTATTTAAACCATATTTTCATACTTGTCAGCGCTACGTTGATTTAGACTTGCAGTCGCTTAAAGATCTCTCTTGGTTGCTGGATAATCTTGTAAAGGCTTTTCAAAGAGCCCCATTTTTTTTTTTTTTTTTTTTTTTTTTTTTTTTATCACTGATGTAGTAATTTCAGTTCATCAGTCAGTTGTGACTAAAAATACATCAGGGATTAGCTTCATGGCCAGACTATCTCTCACTGCTTTGATAACATAATGGGGTCTGGTTGCTCGTGGTTACAATATTCTGATAATGTAGGTTCATAACACTCAAAACTGCACTTACAATACTACAGGCTTTTTTGAAAAAGAATAATAGAGTGTGATCTTTTAAAAAACTCTCATGAAAATTATGTGTCTCCCCTTTTAATTCCTTTGTAGGAGCATTTTGCCAAGATGAAAACAGCACCCACCCTCCCTTCTTCCCCTCTCCAGTTTCTATTCTACACAAATTAGCTATGGTCCTGGAGGGCAAAATGACAAGAGGTTACTGGAAGACTATGTGTTTAATTAATTGAAAAATGCTTAAACTGCTTTTACAGTTGTTATGTGGAGTGAAAAAAGGGAATCCGTGTTGCCAGTACTCACCCATAATTAGCACCCATGGGAATTAAATATTTAGTATTAGCTATGTTACAGCACTAAGGACACAAATTTCTATTTTAACTATGAAAGCAAGCCTGTCTTAAGTGCAGGAGTCTGTGTGGACAGCTGTGCAAAGGGGAACAGCACAGGATATTTCAGCTAGACACCCCAGTGGCATTCTGGGTCCTTCCACATCACATGTGTAAGAGATATGGCAGTTGTATTCCCAGGGGTTAGGCATTACTCAGAGTATTTAGTTTTCTAATTAGGCTGAGGGCCTTCGTCCATGCCTACCACCACCATGGGAGCCAATGAGAATTTACTTTAAGATGTGTCAAACTCTGTCTAAGACACAGAGAGAGAGAGGGAAATGTAAATAGGGAGAGAAAGAGAAAGCATGTGTGAGAATGTGTGAAAGTGAGTTGCACACGTGGTTGAGAGAGAAATAAAAGGCCTGGAGAAAAGCCTTTGTTTATTCCAACTTTAATTACACATTGCCTTTAATGACTCTGCTGGTGTGTGTGTGTGTGTGTGTGTGTGTGTGTGTGTGTGTGAGAGACTGCCGAGGGAGAAGCTGTGCCTTAATGATCTGTAGAAGTGGATGTCAGCCGAGCCGTTGGAGACTTAAAGCCCATTTTTAACAATCCCCTTTGGTTTGGGCCTAGAGGCGACAGCGCAAATAGAGTTCATGCTAAGCCACACTCGACCAGACTCCGGGACTACTTCACTGTCTGGTCAGCTGGTTTCACACAGGGACTGGGCCATTTGGAGGCATCAGCAGCTGACCACAGCAACTGTTTGACATGCCAGTCTGCATCAGGTTTCCCACTAATGAGAAGTAATAAGGGTTATTCCAACTTTATAAGACTTTGATCTTTGTGCACAGTGGGATTTAGACATTAGAGTCATGAAAGGTGCCATAAGACGGGAACTGGAAACTGAACCCTATTTTATATGTATACTTAGTGACACAGAGATAATTAAAAGCCCTAAATGTAGAGCTTGGATGAACATTTTTCTGTGTGAGATAAGTTCAACCAATATGGATATCTTGGATAAGCAACTCTGGGGAGGTACACAGAAGTTAACCACTAGACTGGAAGATTGTCCAGGATCCCAGTGATGAACATGGAGTAGCTTTTTTTGAAATACAATATATTAAAATGAGTCCCCACAGAAGTAAGTTATCATTAAAACTTGGATCTTGCTCTGGTAAATCTGCAATAATACAATATAAAAAAGCAGACAATTGCACTGGATTGAATCACTGAATCATGTTCAATTATCACAACAGAATGTGTAACCCCTCTGAGAAGCTGTGTTATTTGTTTTGACACACAGCTCTCTAAAAATTCAACCACCCCAGCTCCGGCATAGAACGCTAAAACCCCTTGTTCTGTAAAACAAATTCTGCGGATTATTCAAAGCTTTGAGAATTAGGATGGAAAAATCCATGCGTAAAATTACCGTCCATTCAACTTCAGGCAATATTTTCCTCTAGAGGCAAATATGTTAATTGGGCTTTCTAAAGTAGCTCAATCCTCAGGTTATTTAATTTCCCCAAAAGCTTTAGCTGTGCTGAATTTAGAAATAATGTGGTTGTAAAACTCTTTGCAACAGTATGTTGGTCATCAGGGAGAAATGAAATGGAAAAGATGAAAATGAGAGTGATAGTTGAGATAATCCAAAAATAAAGGTTTTTACAAGTGAAAATTTCACAAATAAGTCGACGTTGCCATAGCGCTCGTTTGCTGCCAATGTGTAACACAATTGCAGATATAACTGAAATGAGCTTAATCTGCCAATGAGTCATCATCTTCATGACTGTCATGTTATCTAATTGCTTCTGTCTGCTTTTCCCAGAGGCTGTGTGCAGCTCTGTCGCAGGTTCTTAGTGCTCCAGCAGCCTGGTCAAAAAGACATCCTGGCAGAGTCCCAGGGTGGATGCATCGCCCACGCACACACCCCTCGCCAGCTCCCAAAAGTCTTTGTGGTGAACCACTGACCGTGCTGTTCCCTATTTTCCTCCAGCCCAGCAAATAATGTGTCAGAAAAAAGATTATTGATAGCCCATAAAAGAAGAGCCAGAATGTTGTTGCCTCTCTGCTCCAACTTTAAAGAACAATACAAGTGCTAAACCATCACTTTGGATGCTGCACTGCCTCTGAAGAAGCACAGCATTTATTTTTCTCATTGTGGTTCAGTTAGGGTAAGATGAGCTACAACTGGAACATGAACGGACAATAACTTCCATTTATTCAAAATTATGCTTCCTTATCCTTTACATTTCAACACCGTGTAGTCAGGTTGGCAACCTTGTTTTGCGTCCTTTCACAAGAAGAATGTGTTTCCCCAAAAGGAAGATTTACTCGGAGCCCTCTTAAGTCATTTGCATTTTACCCAGGTTAGCAGACACTGGCAAAACTGTTGCTTATCTGGCCTAAATGTGAGTGATTCTCAAACACAAGAGAGAAGTGGCTATATTTACAGAATTAAGGACGCACTCCATCCAACACACAGCAGCTTCATGTTACAATCAGCTGAATGAGACTCTAAGCCTGTCCCCATTTACAGAGCAACATTTTTAACACCCGTGGCAGTTTTGTATGTTCTTTTGCTCAACTTATACTAGAAATTAACCAAGACTCCAAGAAAACGTTCCTCAGCTGTGCTTCTGTCAGATGAACAAAGTGGAGTGTTTCCCATCAATGCATACATGTGACGTGCAAAATTATTGCAGCCTGTGGTCATTTTTTCATTATGGATCGTTTCTTTATTTGGTGATTAGCCGATCTCCAAAATGCCGATTTAAAGATTGATATATATATATATATATATATATATATATATATATATATATATATATATATATATTCATTCATTCATTTTCTGAACCGCTTATTCCAATTCAGGGTCGCGGGGAAGCTGGAGCCTATCCCAGCTGGCTTTGGGCGACAGGCAGGGTACACCCTGGACAGCTCGCCAGTCCATTGCAGTATATCTATCTATCTATCTATCTATCTATCTATCTATCTATCTATAGATAGATAGATAGATTTTAAAAACATTTCTGCCGGATTTTATTTTGCACAGTATAAGACAGCAAGATGTATGGAAAAGTTTGGACAAATATTTTTCAGTTGTTTGATTGCTTAATTCTAAGCACTGGAAATCGGAGTTGGTCAGAGATTTCTCCAACAAAATAAGCCATACTTAACACAGAAACAGCTACAAAGGCTAATTTAATACTCTGATTGACAAAAGAGTGTATGGAAGATGAAGCAGACTTTGATGTGGTGTTCCTGCTCCTGCTGAGCACATGCACCTGCATAACTTTCATGGAAGAATCATCAGAAATGATGGTCCAAAGTTTTCAAATGAACATTTGAGCATTTTACAAGACCCACTTGTATTTGGAAGCTACTCAAGCAGAAATCAAACTTTGAGGGAAATAAGTAAAATAATGTTTTACTGTACAACAGGACAATGATGCTCAACACATCTCACAATTCAAAACGTGCTGCATGAGCAGGTGCTCGCTTCAAGATTGTTTAAGTTGTCCTTTGCTAGCTGTTACATTTTTTTTTTTTTTTTTACCAGTAATGTCCAAACCTTTAAATGCAATGTGATGCAATTATGTTTCACTTCTGTTAATGTATCTGAAATATCTATGGTAAGATATAGAACTAAAAGTTAAGAATTTAAAGTTCGTAAGCCCACCATCAGACATCATTCAGATGAAAACGTCAATGTTTTTGGTATTTTTATGTTACGGCTAAATATGATTTAAAACTTGGATTGTGTGTGCTTTGCTGTGCTGTATTCTTAGTCAACTCCAGATGTCAGTAACTTATACCAAGCCAGACATTAGAGGGGTATCAGAACGTATAATAGGAATAATGGCCCTTTGATTTTTGGTTTTCTTATTGGAACACCTGTCACTTTTTGGCAAGGGCACATCCCAGCACCAGGTCTTCTGTGGTAGCTCTGGTGGGAGGAGTGTTTGCATGTATATGTGTGCGCGTGCATGTGTGTGTAAGTGTATGAGAGAGTGGAAGATGAAACGGCAGCAGAGGAGGCAGTGATCACACAGACAGACGGGGTGAGTGACAGACAATACCTGCTGTAAAATTCCCTCACATCTCCCCTGATCTGTATTCACAGATCTCGGCTTCTACGCTCGGCAAACTGTAGCCCACACCAGTGGGCTCTTCTGGAGCACCACCACACTCAGTTTCACTCTTGCAACTCCAATGCACAGTCCATTTCTCTCCCCTTTCCCAAAATATTTGCCATAGTTTGTTCTTTGTCTAAATTATGCGTCCGATCACAAGGTCAAAGCCAAAGGGATATCTGTAACAGTTTTTCCTTTGTCTTTACATCTCAGTGATCTCCACTTTCAGCTGCTTTTATTAATTTAATGTGACTGTTTTGCTTGTTTAACTTAAAATCCTCATATTAAATGTGTGTTTTTCCTTGCACAGCTGAATTCTGACCAACTTCTCGTAATTCCCAAAGAACTTTTGCATATTGTTTGCAGTCAGTGAAAGTCCTTCTAAAGGATTTGCTCAGGACTATCATCAGCACTATCAGAGCTCATGTTTTTGTGCTATGACACCCCCCTATCACCCCCGCCCCCACCCGATGACTGACTCCAGGCCTAAAACTTCCTGAAACCTAAACCATGTTTCAAGAAAAACACACACTCTGAGGACACCACAACACAGCGGCTGCTCAAACTGGATTAGATTTGTTGTGTCAGATCTAGGTTTCAGGTTTGACTTGAGTAATGTGTCGTTTAATTTCTTCGGGAATTGTTTTGACAAAACAAGTTAGCGTAAAGTCGGAAATGTCGTCTTAAACAAAAAGGGTGTGTGTAGCGTGTATGTTTTTTTTTTCCTCTGTCTCTTGGTTTCCTTTTTTTTGTTCACGCTCATGTGAAGCATATGTCAGTCATCAGTGGAGTGTTACAGTGGAAGTGACATCAGAACCCTGGAGGGCCTGCACTGCGAGAGAGGCTTTTTGATATGATTTCTGAGAACAGAGAGTTTAGTGAAAAGAAAGGGGATCCGTGTGTGTCTGTTGTTTAGGGAGGGAAGTCTTTCAATACAAACTGTGCAGATGAACTAGAAGGTGCTCTGCGACACTTTTACTGAATTTTCAAGCTGTCAGCAGACGTAAATGCCATGACTGTGCTGCTAAATCGCACATTTAGTATGACAAGGGTAATTACTATGACTTTCGCTCACACAGATTGAGATATGTGTGTCAGCCATAATTATAATTACAATCATTCCGTGATAGTGAAGCTGAATTTTGTTGGGCTTTATTAACCTGCATGTTGAAATCAATTTACTGTGTTGCTTTACATTTTCCCTCCTCAATAGATCATTGAAGAGGGAAGGTAGCTCGTAGTTTTTTCTGACCATTCGATGGACAGTTGGGACGAAGTTGCCGACTGGTTGCTGCCTGCTGAGCTGGTCTTTATCCTGGCTTGTCTAAGGCTGGAGGTGATGATGCCCACAGCAGCCAGAGATTGATGGGGGGCCTAGACAAACGGCGAGAATGAGCTTTGGCCTTTGAAGTCGTCCACAAGGAGGGAAATTGATATATCAGTTTAAGCCCAGGACCCTATTAAAGGAGCCCCCGTCAGGTTAATGTGATAGCCTCTATGTTACCCCGGGACCCATTCAGGTCAGCCCTAATTCCTGCCCCCGCTCTCTGCAATCTCATTTTAGTTTCTCATCAGTAATGTTCTTCCCATCAGAGGAGCTCTGCTAGGGAGTATATCACACAGTCAAACACTGTGCCATCTCACTCCCGGAGTGATTTAAACCTCCAGCCAGCACGTTAATCACCAGCCAGAAATTCCCATGGTTATTTGTACAGGCTGGACAGTCTTTAAAGTGGGCTCTGTAGAGGTACTCACATCCCTAGACAGCACTCTTGCACCCTTTCTTTCCCTCAGATTCTCCTCTTGCTCTCTCGCCTCTCTGAGCTTTTGGCCTTTGTCTCCATGGTCAGCAAGCAAAGCAGGAGTCCAGGTTTACAGAGGTGAGCCCTGTGATCATTCATTTTTAATTGCATGCAGAAATACATTTACATTAAAAATGTAGAAAAGTGTCGTTTTAATTCAGACACGCTGTATTTATTATTAAACCTTTGTCTTGGAGGTCACCTCACAAGAAATGATCTGTCCATCACATTCAGGTTGGTGTATGCACTTAGGTTGGCCTGAAAATCCCCAGATTTTAAACATGTCTGTTATTCACTTTGATTTCCCTCTTCTGTCATTAGTTATCTGGCCAGTTGGAATCTGGCACATCAAAAGGAATTGTTCTATCACCAGAATTAAACATGAATGGGATTAATGGCAGAAATCATGGAAAGGGACAATTGATGGTAGGAAAAAGATGCAGGGCATTCAAACCTCAGTCATAGCAAAGATGTTTCCACATCAAGGGGAAATCATTGACGCTCTCCAAGTTAGAGGTACCACTTCCCAAATAAGCAATCATTATTATAGTCCAGTTACAAAATATGTATTACTAATAGGTGATGGCGATCATGTGGTTATTTCTGAAAATCCCGTTCTCTTCTTTGGTTATTTTTCATACCTTTGCAGAACATCCCAGCGCTTTAAGCTTCTATGAAAAAATAAAGAAAAAAGAGAAAACTCACTCAAATTTGTTTATAACAGCGTCTTTTTAGATCTATGGTTCCATGCATATTTTGTCTCCTCTGAGTTGAGTGTTGAGATTAATCCCATGTTGTTCCTATTATTGGCCTCTCCTGAGACATTATGATTTGAATGACTGTCTAAGCGCCATCAGATCCATCAATTGGATTCAAAGAAATGTTATCCATTACTCTCTCCAACCCAGCAGATGTTGAGGTTTTTGTAAGTCGAATTCCTTTATTATGTTAATACCACTGTTTTGTCACATGTGCAATTTCCATTTGAGTAGGGTGGAAAAATCATCAGATGGATTTGGCTCCCTCAATAAGAGATGTTTGACATTCAATGAGACGGGAAACATGAAAAACACATTTCAATGGCAAGTGGCATATGACAATCACAACAAGATGGCCCTTTGAGTGAGCGGAAGATCACAACATAATTGCGGCACCATGTTGTGATTTTAAGACACTGCCTTGTATAAATTTTGCATTGATTATGTTGTTTTGAAATGTACAGGACACAAAAGACGGGGAACATTTTGCAGTAACAACGCCAGCTTTTCCTACTTTCAGACAGACTTTCGCTGATCATAAAAGCAGAGAACAAACATATAACCATATGGACATGCAGCTTTGATGAATCGGGAGTGCAAAATAGGCCATTACTTTCTTCTGTTGTTGAACATTTAAACACAAATACCTGTTCCAACACACGCTGCCTTATTTTCACAGCAGGTTTTTAGCTGCCCTGGCATTTTTCCAGCTAGACAAATTAAATTTTGATTGACACAAAGCTTCCCATAAATCATTGGAAGTAATCACAACCTAATTGAGTTTTGAACATTGTTTTCATTTTTATAGGAGACACATATGCAGCGTGTAAAATATGTCTGTGTTTATGTCTATCTGAGGGTATGAGACTCAGTGGATATGTGTGAATGTGTGTGTTTACATGTACTCTGTCTCCGAATGTCTGCATATCTGCGAGTCTGTGCGTGTTAGTCAAAGGCTCAGAGGCACGGCGTGGGTCTGCATGAGGGAGTGTGGTGGCAGAGCGCTCCTCTGATAGGCCAGATCCAGGGTGCACTGAAGCCTTTCGCATATATATATGGAATGTTTGAATATCTAAACCATTATTTAGCATCCAAATCAGTTCTGCTTGTCTGACTGATGGACAATTTCAGTGTGACCCCGGTCTTTTTGCATGTGACCTATACTGTCGGGATTCTTGCATATTGTTTGGATGTTCACGTTGACTCCTCTCCCGTTTCTCTCTTTGATCCTTTTAGCATGCTCTTTGTGTCGGAATTCTTGAATTATTCATAAGCGGACTGTGGCTTTTCCATATCTTTATGTACAATTATTGGCAGCCTTCCTGTTATGTCGAGCCATCTTAATAGTAGGTATTGGGCTCGGTTAAGTGTGACTTCAGATTTTTCTGACAGTTAAGCTGGTCTGTGCTATGAATTGATAAAGTGGGGCATTATATTTGCAGATCATGCAGCATGCTTGCCTTTTTAGCCTACCATTAATATTAATATTAATATTAACACCATAAAAACACACATGAAAGAATATCTGCCGTTGGATATAAAATAATGATTTTTATTCCTATTGTTATTATTATATTTATTTCTTTTATTTATTTATTTTTTATTGACAATTCAAGAAGTCATACTTTGATCTCTGTTATAGTCGCCTTCATCATCACCTTAATAGAGTCTTGATTTGACGAGTGCCGGTTGTGTCGATAATGCTAACAGGGTTAATAGTGTGTTCCTCTCCATCATGACCAATGCTATTGGCAGCAAGAGTAATTGGACAGAGGATGTCATTATCATGCCCCCGTGTGCCGCCGAGAATTTGCGGGACCACATAGGCCTGCGGTGTGGCCCTTGCCAGACTCACTGATGTCCTTGGGAGTTTCACATGTAAATACTGTCTCTTCTCCAAGCTTTTAATAAGTGTTTCTGGAGGTTTATTAATGTGCAAATGGGTGAAAGCAGCGCTCCCATACCTCCCCTCCCTCCTTTCTACCCCAGCACAACATGTGCACAGAGGCACAGAGCTGTTTAAGGAGAAGAGATTCACAAATCAGCCGCCGTGGAGCTAAGCCTGTGGCTCTCTCCACCAGGGAGTCACTAGGAGTACTTAATTCAGGCTCTTCCCCTTCTCTCCTCTCTGTTCATCTATGGACAAGACCAGTGTGTTTGTGTGTGTGTGTGTGTGTGTGTACGCATGCGTGCACAGGTGTGTCTGCATGTGTGCTCATAAGAATCCATTACCTGTCCAAGAGTCGTCGTGTTTACTTATTTGTACCATTTTCCAATAAGTTCTCCCTGCACCTCTTCAGCCAGTGAATGGCAGAGGTTGCATGAGAGAAATAGGGAGAAAGATGTGAGAGACATCCAGATACTGATATCGTGCATAGAGTTCCTGCACTCACAGGGGCATACAAATAGGCAAATCTGAGGATAAAGGCTCCCAGGATCCAGCTGTAGTCATATGAATGCAAATAGGATTAAAGTGCCAGCTTTAGAGGTTGATATACAATTCACAGTTCTTATAGGAGTCTGCCTGCAGTCAGACCCCATATGCCACTTTTGAAAATGAGAATATGTTTATGAAAATGGCTTTCTTGTCTCCGCCCTCAACCCCACTTCTTTTCTTTTTTTTACTTTTAAAATGACTGCATGATTAGCAGCTAGGAAGGCCCTTCTCATTAGCATTCAATATATCATCTTTCAGGTGTTTTTCAGTCAATATTAGTTTGATCCTTGTCTGGGGGATAAATGATTGGCTTGATGTCGTGTGCATTTGTTTTTACAAACCCAACTGAGTGAACTACAAAGGGCTTTTCATTCAGGTTTAGACAGCACTCAAAAGCTTTCTTTTTCCCCTTTATACTTGGCTGATTTAACAAGCATTTAAACCAACTGATCTAAAAAAAAAAAAAAACAACTCCAAAGAAATAAAAAAAAAAATGTGTTTCATGCTGTAGCTTGCTCTGTCTGTTTCACAAAATGGTGAGTGAGTGCAAGCAGGGCCTCTGTGTCCATAACCTCTCAGTGACTGTTGATGGTAATAAATATTACTTGACATTTGGCTGCTGTTTTTCATATCGGTGGGACAAATAACAAGGGGCATTCTGCTCCATATATTTTCATTCATTAGATTGTCCTTTTGTAAACTAAGCTTCATCTTCGTTTCTCCCTGTCTTGCTCCCTCTCTTTGCTCCCCCCTTACCTGAGCTTTTGCTGAGACTCTTGTCAAAACCAAGATCTGCTTTATCTCCCCCCAAGAAGTTAAGGAAGTTGGCATAGCTGTAAATTTGGACGCCCTTCATTAGAGGTGCTCCCTCGGCTGTAATTCATCTCAATCCTCAGTGGTCTTTAGCTCCCTTTCAGAGGCTGTAAAGTACTGCCTAACACTCAGTGGCAGTTGGGGGAGAAAATGGTGCACACAGGGCCTGGGGGTTACCAGAGAAGGGCTTGTGTTGGAAAGGACAGTTTGGGGTCTGTGACACACGGGGGTCAGGTGACAGACACAGAGATGATATATGGACGCTCGTGTGACACAGTGCTAACAAGCGCAGGCTTTTACAACGAGTCTCATTTTCCTTTCTCCCCATTTCACCCTCCTTTCCCTCCCACTCTCCATGTATTTTTTTTTTCCATGTCTCTCCTACAGTTTCAGTCAACACATGCCAGGATGTTGGATCCTTTAAAAAGTTTGAGCTGTGACAGTTGTCAATAAATGGGATGAAAATAAAAAGAATTATGGGGAATAGCATTACTAATGAGGAGTTGGACGAAGGACAGAACATGTGTCAAAACAAAGCATCTCCATGGTGATTTATAATATTGATTAACAATAAAGAAATTAAAAAAAAAAAAAAAAATTCAAGTTATGTTTAGTGAAAGAAGAAACTATTCCTGTGAATCTATAAATCGTAGTGAAAATTGAAAGGTGATCTTTAAGTACCTCATAATGCCTTACAGTAATGCATTAATAATACAGTAATAATATAAACATTTAGGTTGACACAGCAACACTATTTTACATTTTTATTCATATTCATGAATCCATATTCAGATTTTACAGTACAACAACACCGACCTACCAACTTCCTACACTTTTTTTTATGTTTTCTCTTATGAATTAATCATAATCTGTATATAAATTATAAATATACAAATGTAAATTCTATGCACACACACACATACTCACACAAATACACAATGCATGCATATATATATATATATATATATATATATATATATATATATATATATATATATATATATATATATATATATATATATATATATATAGCCTCACTCATTTTAATATATTATGTACAGCCCTGTATTAGTTAATGTATGTAAAGACTGCTTTATAAATGTTTGATTATGTGAACTTTTACAGCTCTGACACATGATGAAATATAGTTTCTTAAGTTGCATCTAAATATCAGTTGTTCCACTGGAGGAGGCTGTATGTTATGAAATAGTAACTATAAGCCAATTACTTTAAGAGCAGATAGTCAGTCTTGTGTGTACAATCAGAGTGTGAACTTTGTGTAACTATGATCTCTATTTTTGTAGGCCAAGGATGAACATCCAGTAAAACCCGTGCTGGCTCAATGGCAGCCAGGCTTTATTTAGGGATGTTCCTCTGGAGAAGGAATTGAGAGAACTGTGTTCATGAGGGAGTTTGTTAAAGGACTCATCTGATGGAGAGTCAGGGAAACAGATGGGGGGAGTGTGTTTGTGTGTGTGTGCACTTATGAGCAGAGGGGTTTAGAAATAGCACTTTGAATTTGGTCCTTACGTCCCAACTATCTACCAACACCCCCAACCCAGCCACCAGCTAGCAAAGCAGGAAAACAGGCCATCCTCCAGCCCACATTCCAGCTCAGATCTGATTGCAAGGCAAACATGGCATCCCTCTCCAAATCCCTTGGTAAACATTTTCTGGAGCAGGGGAAAATAGAAAGGCTGTGAAAGTCTAATGAGTTGATTATGGCAATGTAGTCCTCTGATTAGAGTTTAGTCAGGTTAGTTTGGTTGTAAGTTAACAGAAAGCCTTCAGATTTTTACTGAAGATACAACTTTTGGGTCTCACATGGCTTGTTTGTGTAAAATAGCTATAATCCAACCCTAATAATGGTAGTTTCATTGCTGTCACCTGACAGAATGTATCAGAGATTCTATCTTTATATGTCCATGTCCATGCCGGATGGATTCATATTTTCATTGTACTGGCATCTTAGTCCACATTTATGAGGTTAAAAGATAGGGTTGCTGCTTTAGGTCAGAGCCTTAAAATAGACCAGTCTTCAGAAGTGGTGCCACAAGCAGCCAGGAAGTGCTTGGATTTTTCTACCCACATTTTTTTCATTTATTTCATAAGAATATTCAACAGAGCCTTTGGATCTGGGGAACAGGTGGCAGAGCTTAGTTTCCCCCCATCAGCAATAAAGCAAACTTCCCCAACATCTTTTAAAGGCCTTGAAACACATGCAATATATTGCTCCTTTGCTACTTGTATTGAAAACAACCTTCTGACTTTTACTCTGGAACAAGAAAAAGGCAAAACTGGGCATTTTAATAATGACAATGATAGTTATAATTACCACAATAATAATATGGAAGAAAAAAAACCCTGATATTTTCATAAAAGAACAAGAAAAACAAAAAATAATTTAAAACAAATGATAGTTCGGGGAATGTGCAATTCATTGTGTGCATAAACACATGTGTTTCTGAGTATGTGACGCACACCGTGAGTCATCTTAGAAACCTGAAGCCAGGCTTAAAAGTCCACCTGCTTCTGGTTGTGGACAGATGAGACCTGGCTGCCAGAAACTCCATTCATATCTATTGCTAATGCTAACATCAGTGCTAACATTAGCTTCTGTTCTTGTTTCACTCCGTCAGCCTCGTACCAGCCCCCCCCCGACCAGAGCCAAAAGTAAGACTGATAACCTACTTATGCAAACGGTCTTGCACTAAATTCATTATATTTGGTCTCGGCACAGCAATGAATGAAATAATATCTATGTATTTATATATTAAGTGATGCATTTTTAATAGCTGTTAAGCTTGTTAAGTTATATTCCGGCATTCCCCATGGGGAAATTCATCTTTGCATTTTACCCAATGCCGAGGCAGAATCTTTCAAATGCCTTCAGTAGCATACTTATCTTTAGGTAGTTGTTTACTCCACGCTGAAAAGGCCAAGTGATGAGATGAAGTTTTACCCCAGAGCCCTTTTTGTATAAAATGATAGTTGTGGTAATTAACCCCATGCTGAGAGAATACTTACTTATTGCTTGCAGTAGATTTACTAGTTTGTTGCAAGAACCTTAAGTGATGTGTTGTGTTCAACCTTCTCATTAGCTGTGTTTCCATATGAGTTGCCAAATGGATTTGAAGTAAACGCTGAAAATGTTGCTACCAAGAAAACTTAAATTATGCACACTACTCCTGTGTGGATGGGGCACACTCCTTGTGCAGTATTTTAAAGAAGTGGTGGCATAATTGTACCAAGAACATATAGCATAGTCGTTAAAAAAAAGGCACAAAAAAGGTATCTTTAAAAAGCCACAAAGATATGCATGTTTTAATTACGTCTACATAATCCTGTCTTGATGTTTTTTCTGAACACAGTTAAACATCTATTATCTCTTATTTCACAATAAGAATCACAAAAAGTGTTTCCGAGAACACATATATACTGTTAAGTTATCATCCAGGATAATAATATGTAATAATAAAGTGTTTTTTTTTATAAATAAGTAAAATGTTCACTGCCATGCCATATAATATTGAATATTCTTGTATGTATGCAGAAACACTGAGCCTGCAAAGTTGTGTGCTCCAAAAGAGTACTTTGCTTTCTTTTTATGGACACTTTCAAATGTTGCATTCTAAAGGTGACACAGGCAAACATGAAAATAACTTCTTTGGTTTTGCAATCTCTCTCTCTCTCTCTCTCTCTCTCTATACACACACACACACACATATATATATATATATATATATATATATATATATATATATATATATATATATATATATATATATATATATATATATATTGGCTCCCATGTTTGTCCCTATACTTATGTCCAGTCCCTGGTAAATTCAGAAATCACCATACCAACCATAATCTTGAATGTTTTTCTTGTTTAAATAATTGCTCTACTTATTTTACAAGGCTATCATGTTTTAGTCATTTTAGTTAGTAATATTTTGTTCCTACACTACTCTGATATGATGTATAATTTGCATTCAGGCAGTTTTAACAATTAAGTCGGAATGAGTCAGATTGTGGTGAATCCATTTCTTCCAGCTTATGTGTTCATTTGCAAAATCCACATTACCTACACTATACATGCAGACGAAAGGCCTTCTTTAGTTTGGTTTTCAACTGTTTTAATTATCAAATCATCTCCTTGTATATTGCAATCTTCTGAGAGGTAATTAAAAGTGCAGACTGATTTGGTTTTATAGTGGTTTGAAAAGAAGTGAAAAAAAATGAATAAATAAAAGTACAAAAAGTTAAAAGTCTATGGTCTCATCTGTTTATGCAAATATTTGACAAATTAAGAGTTTGGTCCCAAAACATATGCTTTAATTTGCTGGAAAAATGGGTTTCACAGTAAAATCCATGGTTATGTCTGACAGTGTTGCTTTAGCTTGTTCTGTTTTTTTCCTGTGTAATTACAGCATGTTTTCCTTTGGCAACATGCATTCTGGAATTAGCAAATGACTGCTTTAACCCTGCTGAACTTCCACAGTGTTTACGCTCTTTCCTACCCATTACATTGCATGGCTTTGGGAGAGAACACAGCCACTAATGACCTTTAGCACTGCTGACAGGTTTTAAGTGTGATCAGTGCGTATATGTTTAAACGTGTTGTCCTCTGCCTCAGGAGATTACAGTAACGATACCAATTAGCCCAATCTCATTAGCCAGCAAAACTCCACCGAGCCACACAAATTAAGGATCCTCTCTAGTCTGACAGTCCTAGATGTGAGCCCTTGCCCTCTTTGTACATATATGTGTGTATGTAAGAATGAAAGCGATACAAAGAGTGTGGACTTTCATTTTGTTAACTGTGAGTTTACATATGAGCTAATAACTTCAAATATGCGTGCGTGCATGCAAGTGTGTAAAGATATATGCTTAATTAAGAGTCAAGGATCACACACAGCCTCTATATGTACATCCTCCATTTTTACACACATGGCGCACACACACACACACACACTCGAGCAGCATCTAACTTTCATGTGTTTGTTTGGACATATTCACCGCCTAGTGATTAATTTATGAATTCTGGAAAGATGGAAGCTTCTTTCTTTGCTGTCTCTGAAATGCACACTCATTCTGTCTATTTATTTCTGTTTCAAACATGTTGTGGTTTTAAAGAGACCTGGTCTCAGACAGTTTTTAGAAAGACAATTTTTATCATTTCAAGTGGTTTTTATGACAGCAGTGAGGATGAAGAAAGAAAAAAGAGCTTTTGCTATATGTACAAGGTTTTCAGCTGCATTCGTGGCAACAAGTTAATTCCTTTTGGACTAGTTGGATAACTTTCAGCCATTGTGGACGTTCATCCAACTGCCTATTTAGTAAGGAAAAGTTAGAGAAATTCAAATTATGTTGTTTTTGGCATTTTCAGTTTTGCTTTGTGACATAAATCTTTGTCTGGCAATGGGTCATGTGAAAAAAATGAAATGGGTTCTGTAAAGAACTTCATGAAATGATAAATTCTCTCTCTGTCTCTCCAGGTCCACATCTTATTAGTGTCTATTAGGGATCAGAGGGGTGAAGAGGAAGTACCCCGCTGATCTTTGTGCTGAGCTCTCTGTTACCTTTGGATGAGCCCAGCCTTCCCGCTGCTTCACCACTGTATTTTATTACTGTGTTTCTCAGTTTATTACTGCGCCCTTGGAACAACTCAAAACTTCTAAATTCACTTCTTACAGGAGAAATAGTTTGCCATGCATGTGAACAAATTAGTCTAAGAATTAATGAAGTAATTACAAATTGAACTCACGTAACCTTATCCCCATGGAGTTCTTTTTTTCTTTCTTTCTTATTTCATTAGCAAAACTGTTTTTGTTTGGTTGAAGTGTTTTCTCATATATACAAATTCAAAGATGTCAGCGATGCTATTTATGTTTTTAGACTTTAGAAATACCCAGGATCCTCAAGTATTGACTTTAAACAAGGTAAGAAGCAGAGATTTTGTGCTTGGTTAACAACAACAAACAGCTATTTTACTCTAACAGTAAAGGAGAACCTAAACATTTATTCATTTATTCATTCATTCATTATCCTAACTGCTTAATCCAATGAAGGGTCGCGGGGTAGCTGGAGACTATCCTAGCAGAATTGGGCGAAAGGCAGGGTTCACCCTGGACAGGTCGGCAGTCCATCGCAGTAGAACTTAAACACATCACTGTAATCTTTCTCTTTTATTGTAATTGGACTGAATATATTAAACTGAACATTTACTTTATTTTGATTCTTTGTCAGTCTTTTTAATGCAACTTGTTCAGAGAAAAGTAAAGACTACATGTGAAAGAAAAAGTTTGCTATAAAGCTATATTAACTTCCAGGACATGCTGCTAATATACATCTTGTTTATTTACACAATAACAAAGCATAAGACACACCAATAAGTCCCACAAACGCCTGTTAACTTACAGTTTTCCCTCCTCTTATGCTTGGTCTCATTGGGTCATGATTACCAAGGGATTACTGCAATGATGGGCCACTTGTTCTTTAACGCTTATATCTCAAAGAGACGCTGAATAATTTCATTTTGGATGCCTCAAGTGCCTTAAAACAGGCATGGTATTAGGGCCTTGGCAGCTAATCAAAGGAAATGATCCAGGGGTTGCTTTGATAGCAGAGCCCTTTCCACTTACACCTTCATAGGTGCCATGTTTTATTTACCATCCTCAGAAATAAAAATAAACAAATAAATAAATAATAAAGTTTGCATGCTTTTTTTTTTTTTTTTAATATATATAATTTACCACTCTATGTTTTTCCACATATCATAAGGTCTCTTGCACTGCCTGGATTTGCAGACTATAATGCCTTTGAGCCAAAGCATGAAGGATGTAGGGCATTATCATATCATTCTTTTTTTCATCCCCTTATTTTCTCTCTTCCTGTCTTTACTTACAGCTTTCTCCGGGACAGATGTGGAGGATGAGTGAATTCCAGGGCCCACGAGGTGCATTTGGCTGTGAGTATGAGAGAGACACATCAAACTGAATCGACAAATGCCCAGGCCTCTCGCTTCAAGGATCTGTGACAATCACAATATCAAATTCTCACATACACACAGATACACTGTCACCTCGGCTCAATATCTTGTTCCAACGGATCATTGGGTGATGTTGTAGGTCTGGTTGCAGCTGTTGCTGCATAATGTTTTGTTTTGACTGAGATCTGTATCTGAAGAGAACTTAACAACCTTCACAAAATATTTATGTTTTATCACTGCATTCTTCCATCATATCCTGTCGCTTTTTGTGTTGGATGGATTTTAAAACACTTTGCTTTCAGTTTTTCTTTCAAATATTGAGAACAATGTAAGGGGATAAATTGGCATCTTTTCGGTTTGTTTGTGTGCCTGGTAACTCCACCTAACAGCCACCAGGCCACAAGACAACAGACCAGTGATTTCTGTTCCACATCTGAAGTCAAGCAGCGATAAAATGCTGCCTGCCAAAATGACACTCAAGTGAGCTGTAATGACAACATTGTTTTTACCGCCTCTCTCTCGCCAGCCTTATTCTAAGCAGCAGGCAAACACACTGTCGTAAACTGGCGGCACAACCAAGTCTGTGTGCTCTGAGAACTTAAGGAGTTTTGAAAGTTAAAAGAGGGCTTTTCTTCTACCTGATCCTGTTGTGATGTTTCCCTGGCTGTCTTTTGTGTTGGAGTTCACAAGACAATGCTATTATGTTAGAGTTAAAGTAATATGACTGTGACAGGCTTCAGTATCCATTTGAAAAGCACGTTTGGAAGACAGCCTCGTGTAGTGCAGCTCCTTCCTTTAAGAAATGCACTTTTCCCTCATGCACACTTTCAAGAATCTTGTTAAACACAAAAGGAGCAGCACCTGCTTCTGTGGGACGAAGTGGGGGAAAAAAAAAAAAAAAGAGAACGGGGAAAATAACTTTAAAAAAATATATATTATAAATGCGCTTGCCGGGTATATGGATGTCGAGTTGAATTTCTTATAAAGCCTGAAACAGTGCAGTTAAAGAGCTTAAAGGCTGACCTTGAAAAGTCTGCCGTCAGAATCATGTTAGCAGACCTGCTCCTCGCCTGTCAAGGTACGGTAGAATCACGACATTGTTTATTCACTTTGATTTGTCAAGGATGCATGCAAGAGTATTGACAAAAGATCTCTCCTCACCGCACCTCCTCCCGGTATATCTCTCGTAAAGATTTCTGTCTTTACGTCCCTCCGCCATGTGCACCACAGCCATGCGTGCGCATGGGCCTTTCACTAATCTACCACCCTAATTACGTGCCTCTGCTAGTGGCACTTAGGATAACATTGATAAAATGTATTTTTTTAAGGGTCACCAACGCCCATTAGAATTAGCACCAACGTAAGCTGAGGCGTTTGTCATGCGTGTCACACAGTGCTGTCTCTTCCAGCCCTGCCTCCCCCCGTGTGCACTCCATATGGGGGGTGGTGGTGAAGGGGTTGATGGTGGGGGGGGGCGTCCATACGGGGGCTGTGGTCCTCTCAGTGTGGCACATCAAACTCTATAAAGGGAATCATTTATGTGCCACTCCCTATTACTGAACAGCATGGAGACAGCTAATGAGGGCCAAGGCAAAAGGAATATATCCACCACTTTGCTGTTAGACAGACACTGGCAGGGAAAGAAAACCAAGAGTCTTCGGGGAATCATTGTTTTCAGGGGAAAAAAAAAAAAAGAGAGAAAAGAAAAGAACAAAAGGAATATGTGTGTGTGCCTGTGTGTGTTTATCTCCGACCCGCTTCATCTAACAGTTTATTTATTTATTTCGTTCACCCACTAGCGGTGTACTTCAGCTACAGTAACAGCTTGAGGTGAAGAGTCTGCTAAACACACATCGTTTTGCGCGTGCTGTGTGTGCAGTTTTTTTTCCTCTCTCTCTCTCTCTCTCTCTCTCTCTCTCCCCTGCCACCAACACCATTGGTGATTTTATAATTGCTAATAATAGGGGTAAATATATGTGTGTTAATGTCTAAATAATGTGTTTGCCCTGGATGCGTTATTTGGCAATGGATACTTGGGTTTGATCATGTACATTTGCGGCGCATGTGCATACGTGTGCATGTATGTGAATATGAATTTGCACGTGCACATAGGGGTCTAGTGGTGCTGATAAAAAGGTAGCTGTGACATTTCCAATTTGCCATGCACCAGCCCACTCCATTTTCTTCCCTGCTGCCTCTTACATGGTAGAGTAAGCCTCTAGGATTGACAATAATTACAGCCTGCATAAAATGAAGAGGGTAATATGAACACAGCTTTGCCATAATTGCCTTTTCATTATTTGCTAACAGTGAGCTATTCAGTCATAAGAAAGAGATTGCATAGTAATTGGCTGACAATGGGAGGCTGAGGCTCTGTTCAGAGGCTGTGGTAATTTTTGTGTTGCTGTGAAGGTTTTTTGAGGGGCTTTTTTTTATTATTAAAAATCTGAAGCATTAAACTGTAATTTAAAACTACAATTTCCAGCATGAATGAAAATCTGGGTATTAACATGAGCTCCTATTTAGAGTGGAACATCCTATTAGCAGTATTAGCACTATTTGGTAACTTTCCATATGGGCCGCCTCTCAGCCCAAATGGGATTTGAGACAGCTTTGTTTCTCTTTCAGTCAGTCTGACACGTCAACAACACAAGCTTGTTTACACCGGTGCAAAATTCCTGTGTAAGGTGTGTATATGCTTGTGTTTGTGGTAATTGGGGGTCAGGGAAAAAAAAAAAAAAAAAGTTTGACAATCTCTGACATCTGATTAAACAAAATCAGGATGCATTTGCTTACTACACAAATTACACACCTCTGCATGCACCATAAACACATGTTATAATGTTGCCAAACAAGTGGATGGCAAAAAATGTTGTGTTAATTTGAGAGGTACATACAGGCCTAATGTGATGTGTTTTTCAAAGCAACCCCTCACATATGTTACATCACACTCAGTATGCTGGACTGCGATGGGAGTCATAATGTTAATTTAGTTAAACGGGATTTGGAGGTTATGCGTAGGCCTCTAGAGATGCTGTTACTATATTATGTCAAGGGCGACAAAACAAGGCAAGCAAAGTCTGATTGTGTACATATGTGTATACCCTGCTCGTGGGATCCCAATAAACATATGACCTCTTGTGTACTTGGAAAAATTCAGGTCATCACACCATGAATTTCTTTCTTTTTCTTTTATTTCACTAAAAGTGAATGGATTTATATATTAATGTCACAAGTGTAATAATTTTATTTATTTTTTAAAAAGCCAAATATCTACATAAAAGAAAGATGAGCTACAAAGATCAGTCATTCAAACTTCTATTGTGGGACGTAACCGAACAATGTATCCAATTCGTCAGTGATTCATATTAAATTCCCCTTTAACTGTGCTCAGTAAAACTAATACTGTATAAAAATATTTTATACAAATAATATGAAATGATAAATCTTTCTAACCAATTTTAATTTATTTAATATATTAAGTAAATTAAGCATGTTTCTTTTTTGACTGAGCATGTGTCCATAAACTAAACCATGTCCACACAGAGGAGATATCAGACTCATTGCTGCTTAATGAGCTACAACTCACAGAGAAAGAGAATCTGTTTGATTTTGGATCTGAATGTTTCCAGCTCCTGGGAAAAAGGACACTTGTGGCCTAGCCAGGTCTGGGCAGCCTAATTTTTTATATTGTGAACAAGCCTGGCTGGCAGGAGACATCTCAACACCACCACCATCTCATCTTTATAGGCATGTCTCCTCACTCAGACCTTATTCTTCACTGTAGCTAACAAACCATCCAGTCAATCAATATTTATCTTATATAGTGTGCCGCTCCTCAGTGGCCATAATCGTTTAGCTCAAGTGCTTGCATGAGTGAGAAATAAATTACATTTACAGTGCTATCATTGAGGGCCTGATGTTTCCCAGGCATTAGCGGATATTTAGAGATGGCCAAACGTGGTAGGACATTAAAGAACAAGCCTGAAGGAGATTGATTAGATGAGCAAACAACAGGCCAAGCAGATGTAGAGAGTAAGTGGAGGTTAATATGATTGCTGAACTGAGGAATTACCCATCCGAGTCACTTAAGCTAATATTGACTCTTAAGTTTTATTTTAGTTAAAAATAAGTACTGTAGTCAGGATGGTGTCCAGTCCATTACATCTTTCAGTTTAAGTGTTTTTTTTTAGCTTTTTGTTTTAGATACAATTGTCATAGTGAATCATGTTTATTTGATTGCGTTGTCACTAAAATAAATTTCTGTTTGTGTTAAACACAAATTAATTAGATAGGTTAAACAAAGAGAGAGAGAGAGAGAGAGAGAGAGAGAGATTTGAACCAAGGGGGCAGTGTTGCCTCCTTTTGTCATTTATTTAAAAATCACAGCAACATGTGAAGATGCAGATGTGTCAACACAAATATTTTCTTTTATCTGGTCTGGGATTAAAGCCAGAACTTTTCTTGTCCATCCGCTTGGCTTTCAGATTCTACACTGATCACAGGAGTCATGGTACACCAGCCAGCCAGGGGCTTTGTGCATCTGAGGTGCAAGTTGGTGTCATAATTATCTAACACAACGGGGTTGCTGCTCTTATTAGTAATTAGCTCCCACCAAACTGATTGGTATGGGTTTCTCCGCTCATCCTTTTTAATGTTTAAACATTTACTTTGTGCTTGAAGGATTTGTTTGTATATATCTCGTGTGTGATGAGCGCTTTTCAAGTAATTGGCTCCTAGGGGACAACACTTTCTAACAGTTAAAGAATAATTACAGCCCTATGAAATGTTAAACTGCCCCGACTGTCTTTTCGCAGGGGCTTAATTGCATGCAACAAGTAAGGCAGGCTTTTCATTTTGTTCCATCACAGGAACGGACTGAACTCACATGGAAACACACAGAAATTTTGTCGACTTGTAAATAGCTTCTCATATGGTAATTTTGTAGGACACCAAAGCAGTTTGAAAGGCGTAGCTCTCAGTGAAAGCAATGCTGGTAGCTTGTTTTTTTTATGTTCTGAAGACGGGAAACAGGGGCTTGGTGTCTGTGTTTTTATGCTTTAATGGACTTCTGCATATATTAATTACAAGAAAATTCTTAAAGGGGGAAAGACAGCACAAAATACCTAAAATGACTAGCCTTATACTGCTTATACAGGCAGTGAAAGGATTTGTTTATTTCTGTTTTTATTGTTGTTGACACTTAAGTTAATACACATGAATGTTGTATGGAAAAAGTTCATCCTTTTTAGCGATGTTTTTACCAGACAAGTTTAAGACCAGCTTAATCTTTTGATTTAGATCTTTTTGCACTGTATATTTAGGAAAAGGTGGATGTGAATTTCAACAAGATTAATATTTCAAATATGTCACTGGGGCGTTGCATTAGCTACATTTTTTCTTTTGGTCTTACATGTCTCAGCCAAAATGAAAGGGACGGGGAAAAAAATTGTATTTTGACTGAAAATATTTATTTTCCTGTTAGATATTCAACCTACTGGATAAATGATGTGGTTCTTCTGATCCTCAAGGGTATATTAGGTCAGCCCATAGGTGATATTTTCACACTTTCATAAAGTGGAGATTATTCTGATAAGCTCTCAGTTCATAGCAACAATGTTGAGCCATACATTTGCATATATTGCATGACTGTTGATTCATTGCAAACCATATGAACATACTAGCACACGTCTAACCTTGTGTCTTGGCTGTGCATTAGATGAAAATGTTGGCACAGTTTGTGAGTCGTGAACTGCAATGACCAACAGGATTCTTCCAACTCTGTGTAAATGCTTAGAAACACTGCTGCACATGATTTCACCATGCAAGATTATTTTCTCCTCCATATGGTGTTATACCTCCACATGCTAATGATTTACTGTAATCTCTGGTATGTGCTTGTTTTCCCAACTGTGTGCTGAAATAAGTGTGTTTTATTGATTTTGATGCGGTGGGTTTTTTGCTAAATGCCCCATTGATTTAAGGGGAGCGGATAGGAGCTGTGGTCTGCATGTCTCACATTCCTCTGTGAAATACAGTCCTGTCTCGTCCTCTTCTGGGGAGCTGATCCAGGTCTTACTACAGACAAATGAAAGGATTTGAGTCATGTGGGACCCTAGTGCATGGTCCTCATCATGCCTCACCTTTCTACTTTCATAGGTACCCTGCTGTTCTTTGCTATGGCCATGCATGTTGGATTAGGTTTGCCTTACAGGTGTCCATCAGCTCTCAGCTCCTAAAAACCCAGTGTGACTAAAGCCTTTCCCTTTCCCTTTTCCCAGTTGGATTGCAAGGGTAATATATTGCGTTCAAGTGAATTACATTGGGCTCAGTTTGGTAATGCTGGTATGCATTGTGCCCAGTGGGCCCTTTGTAAATAAAATGTTATTACACGCCTGGATATTTCATGCCCTGTGTGAACACAGGACTCACTGGTGCTATACTTCCACGAGATCACACGCAGATGTTAATCAGAGATTAACACACAGTCAACACAGGGCTCAATCAGCTTCTCAATTGCCATGCTTCCTAACACAGTGATTAAGAGACGAGCCTATCATGCAGAACTCTCCTGTAGCTCTGCATTCAAGGATCGCGGGTGCTGATAATTATATTCCTAATTAGTGGATGGCGTCTGATGCAGTGAGGCCTGGATTGTAGTGATGCAGATGTGTTCTGAAAACAGTTTGTGTTTAATTTTCCTCTCTTTTGGCATTCCCTTCCCTTTTTTTTAAAAAAAATTACAGAGACATGGGGAAAGAAAACATGACTGTTCAGTCTTCTGGCTGCAAAAGTCAAATAGACGGTCTGATTAAAACCTTCATCTGTACCACTTTGGCAGTCCTAGTCACAGATTTCTCGACTTGATTGTTAAATTCTCCAGTGAGACAGGAATGTGGATAGTGTTACATGTTTTCACACCTCTTTCACCAAGTGTGTAGTCATGGCAAAGTTTTGACAGGACATCCAGATGTGGACTGCATTGCCTTCCAGACCTCTGTTGGTTTTGATGGGAGTTTCCTGTTACTCTTTACAGCTGAACTCGTCCAACAGATTAAAGATAAGCCACTCTCGAGTGCTTTGTTGCTTTTATGACAGCTTACTTTAATATAATGAGATACAGCATATACAATATTTAGTGTTTAATCAAGTTTAATTATGTGGGTTTGTAGCTTAGTGTATGTTTGGGAATTCTATGGTGGCTGTGATGAATTTAGGAGATAGTGCTTAGTGCCTGTTAGACTGAGCCCTATGATCCAGAGGGGAAGAAACACAGCCCATGGCTAAACAAATCCTCCTTTGTTTTGGGGTGTGCTGAGTGATCTCCATTGAGAGGAGGGAATGGGTAAACACTGCTAGCTCTATAGAGCTACACATTGTAAACACACAGCGCTCATTAACTATAATGAGATGTTATGAGGAACCCTTGAGCTCATTGTGTGGCTTCTACAGAAGAACCTGCCTTCTATTGTTGTTGTTGTTGTTTATGCAAAGCAAATCACGGCTTAAGGTAGAAAAAACTCCATTCTTCTCACAGTTTCCCCCCCATTAATCATCAACTCTGAGGGAGGTAGTTTTGAAATACCTTTCTGACACTTATCTTTAATGCCTCATGTTTACCCCTTCTTTTCAAGTAATCTCTGATCTTTCTGCAGGTCTATGAGTTTGGATCATATTTATTTCTAGAACTAGGACTCACCCTTACTTAGTGTGGTCTTAGAAGTTTAGTACTGTATCTTCTCCTCGCTTGAAAGATAAGGTTTTAATGAGAATGACACTGAGTTCATACTGGGTTACCATAACCTTTTTTTTGGGGGGGGGGGGGGGGGGGGGGGGGGGTTAGCCACACTGGCATTCCAGCCAGACCTTCCCACTTATCCACCCTCTTAAAAGCTGAAGGCCTACTTTATTCCATGGATATGTGCTTCCAGTGCTACCACACTGCCTTCATGTGTCATTTACTGCAACTCTAGGCCACCACCATGCAACGCAGCTCAGCATTTCAAGCCTAATTACAAATGTTCCAGTGGATGCTGGCAAAGTAACGGGGATGGTAGGAGTCTAACATGCATGGATAGCATAGCCTCTTTGACGACAATGAGTGGCTTCACCTTGGCTGTTAATTGCCCCCCGCTTGGGTCCCTGGTTCCCACTTGCTGGATCCTCTCCTTCCTTTTCTTCCCTTTTTGTCTCCCCACTGATTGGAAGTGATCTGATTCTGCTGACAGTTGGCTGAGATTTCCCAGCCACATGCAGTCTGACACTCCTAATTAGAAGCTCCTATATGGCAGTTTACATTAGACAAACATTTGTGCAGGCCATGGGAGATGCCAGCTTTTGTTTGGAGAGCTCCTTATACACACACACACACACACACACACACACACACACTCAAATCTTGCGAGAGAAAGAGGCAAGTTTGCTCATTTGTGCCTGCTTCCAGACTTTGTGTGTTGTGTGTCTGTCTGAACCATTGCATGGATTTTGATAACTGTGCAGATAATGAATTTTAAATCCTATCCCAGAGATGGCACATTGGTAAGACGCCCTTAAAGTTAATTTGCTTTCTGAAAATCCTTAACATATTCCTAGTTACTGGCATAAGAGATATGGAGAAGCTTCACTTGTTGTTTTTATTTTGCACTTACAGTTTGCCAGCAACAGGGTATAGATTCATGGAGACTGTCTGCCCTTTTTCTCTTGCCGCAAAGATGCTCAGTTGATAAACATCCTGCAATGATATGCTGAACGCCAATGCTGACATATTTCCACCAGGCCTGCCTTTTAATTTTCTGAATAAAAGCCACCCTTTTCACAGCCCCTTCAGCTATCTTCTTTACAATCACTAGCCCTTTCAAAGCCAACAAACCAGGTTTCAAATGGCCTCTTCAGTCTGTGACAAGATGTAGCTCATTTTCCTCATAGACCCACAGCAAGGTCACCAATCTTCCAGATTCATTCTGTTGGAGGAATAAAGAGAGGAGGGGAAGGGGAGGGAGCTGCTGAACAAGGCCTTGTCCTCTGCCTGGAGGTCACTCCAAAAGCCAGTCATCACATTCAGCTGGATAAGGGAATTGCAGAGATAAGTGTGTGAATGTGTGGGTGTATGTGTGTGACTGCCCACACTCATATATTTATATATACACACTGTATAGTGTCCATATGTTGTTCATAACTCTGTGAATATTTTGTTTGTTTTTGTTGTATGTTTGCAAGTGAGTCCGCGAGTAAGTACATGTCCATAAGAGTTCCACTGTTCACATATGGCTTTGTCTGTGTTGTAGACCTAATGGAGAGGAAGCACATCATTACCATATCCACACCGTTGGCTGTTCTAGAGGATTTTCTATATTAGGAGGGCCTTTGTACTTTTGCCTGTCCTCTTGTGTGGCTGCTAGGCTTGTCAGCCTGATAGTTTAATCAGCCAACCTGTCATATCCAGCGCTGGAGTGGGACTTTGCCCTGTAAATGCAGATTTATATCTAAGTTACATCATTGAATTACATTTTCTGTCTAAATAGCACAGAAGCTGGTTAAGGGATGTAATAAAGCTAATCTACATACAGCCCTGGGTGGATAATCACATCTAATAAGTGGGACTCACGCCCCTATTAGCAGGGAAACGATGGGGGGAGGACGGAGGACAATTCAAGGAGTCAGCTGTGCTTGCTAATTATCTCTTTGCGTTCCTGATGCCTGTGTGTGTTTGTGTGAGTGCTGTTGTGACATATGAGGGTGTGCATTTAGATTTCAGTGCTTGTGCAGCAGGTTTTCTTGCCCTGCCGAGTCCTCTTACATTTGACAGGGTGTTTTTGATCAGTGTCTCAATGGTTATTGAAAGTTATCAGAAATAACATGCGTTTTATATGGAAGTTGCACTTGCATCCAACTTAAATTGGTTTCTTTTACAACTCATACATGCTTCAACCTACACTTGATGACATAACTTCATGGGTGTTTACAAGACAGACTGCACAGGTGTATGCATGCTGACCTGTGGTTACAGCGTAACATCCATCTTACAGCCTCAGTTTCCTTTGCTTTTGCTCAGTACTCTAACAGGAAAGGGAAAAAAGGGATGAGAGTGGAAGTCCTTTAGTTTGAGGCTTCAGGGTTTGTGTCCAAACCCTCAGTGGTTTAGCTAAATTATAAGCGTACATGCTTAATAACTAGTCTACCCAGGACCTGCCAGAGGCTGCATCCCAAAAATAAGTCCTGACACATGAAAAAAGCCATCTGCTTTAGATGAAGGCAAGCCTCAGATTCAGAGTCTTCTCCACGTGTGTGTGGAGGCCCCCGAGGTGACAAACCCAGCACCTCACCTCTGTATTCTCCCTGTTCCTCTGACCCCGCGGCATTACCCTGTGCTACGGCCCTCTGGGCACCATTATTCATAACCAAGGTCTTGTGTCATACTGGACCCTGTAGCCATGTGTCCTCTTGCCTCACATCAAAGGAATAATTAGCGACAAATAATCAGAACGATGCACTGGAGTTATAGCAAGCAATAGGAAAACCGTCACACATTTTTGTTTGGACCCACAGAGGGGGGGTGAAAAAGTACAGTTTGATAGTAAAGACACATGGACTCCCCTAGGTGGAGCTGCTGAGAGTATACAAAAATGTGCATCTCTCTGCTGCACCCCCTCCTCCACCTCAACTGATCATAGCATGCATTCATATCAGTACATTGCCGCGGTAATCCTTTCTTCTTTTCACATTTGTTGCAAAGTTCATTGGAAAAGAAATGAAGGATTTTTGCAACATTTTTTTTTTTTTATTGGATGATGTCATTTAGCAGAAATATAATTGCATGCAACCTTTTCTATAAAACGATTAGACATTTTATCTCCTTGACATTTGATTTACATATGATATTTCACATGGTTTGCTTTGAAATTGAATTATTCAGAGCCTTGCTCCCTCCGTTTTACATTAATGAAAATATAATATGAAATTAATGAACCACTAGCCATTTATGATTTTCCTACCTTACTTATTAATACCACATCACATGTAAAAGTTGACTTAGTAATTGCCAGACAAGTATTTCAAACATGATCTTCATCTCATGCAGAAATAGGCCTCTTAATCACTGCTGCATTTGACTCATCATCAATTATTAACAGCGTTGAACAAAGATATTTCCACCTTTAACAAAAAACCATTCTCTCATATTCTACCTATGTCCTGTGAAGACAGAATAAGAGAACAGGGACTGAAAACAACAGCTCATGACACTTAACACAGCCCTGTGGAGAGCCTTATTTTAAAATGACATGTTTGGGTGAAATTCACAAAGACATTATCATCATCTCCCCTAACTGTGCAATCTCAGAGGCCCAGCTTGCACCTCTGTGTGCCACTCGCTGTTGTTAGCCAAGCGGGTAAATGAACGTTGTTTTACCCTGATTGAACTGTCTACGTTGCACAGAGCGGTAAGGCCGCGCAGCCAGCCTATTTAGAGGAGAGGCTGAGCCAGTCTCGCTGTCGCTGCACGCCAAAGTATTACCTTCCTAACTGGAGAGTCCTGTTTCACCAGAGAGCTATCACATTTCATAACATGGAAAAATAACACTTTAGCAGGGGGGTCAGGTGGAGAAATAGCACCTCTAAATGAGGGTTAAGGCCATATCATTGTCTTCTCTGGCAGAGCCACCCCCGCCTCCAATAATTCTGCTGACCTTCTGTGCCATGCGGCTGGTTCGACATGGAAGGGTGAGCTGCCGGGGAGGCGATCCTTTTCACGCAGCCCGTTCCCCTCAAAATGGCTTTTTCTTCTCCCAGACAATCATCTGATACGGAGGCTGAATGAAATCACAGATTACATAAGAAAGGTCCTCTCTCCGGCGCCGATAAGGGCTGCACCTGAAGTGACTGCTCTCACCGCTCTCCTCTCATCTTCTTCTTCCTCGTCTTTCTTCTTCTGTGCATTTATCAGCTCTTTTCTCCCCTTCATGTTCCTCTTCTCTCTTTTACTTCAGAACTTGAGCTCTTGATTTTAAAAATGTCATTTTCAGTGGGCAGAGCAGATTAAAATGTAAATGCCTGTCAGCTTTTTAGTTTTATACACGATTAACTGTTTTGCAGTAACGATTAAATGAGATGGTTGATTTGACAGCGCATGTTATTTCTCAGGTATGTGATGCTCAGTTTTCCTTCTAATGTTTTTACTTTCCCATCTTATTTGTATAAAAAGGGACATCATCAAAGAAAATGTTTCCCCTTTGCGGCAAATGTGGAACTGAACCAAGTATTAAATAAGGAATGGTATCCATTATACATTTAAGAATGAAAAATAATACTTTATTTCCCTTGTGTACATACACTATATATGAGAGGAGAGAGCAGCTCTATTGATCTTGGGTTTCATTAGGTGAAAATGCCTCCCTCGGTGTAAAACTGCAGCTTCTCAAGCCCATCAGAATCTGGGTAAACCTATAAAAGGGACACTCTGAAAATATATTTCCCCACCTGAGATATTCTTCAAACAAGGCCTGAGGAATGTAAATGAAGTGGCATGTGTGATGAAGGGATGTAATAGATTCAGAGGCATTGGCAGTGAAGAGGTTTGCTAGACAGAGCTTAATCAAACACATGCACACACAGACTTGCTCTCACACACACTTGCGTGCTCACATGCACAGACGTTTAATAGTGTGAAAAGCGCGGGGACAGATGGTAGGTGCCAAAATGAAGCTCATCTCAATCTGCTTTAAGCCGGTGCAACAGATAGCGAGCAGAGCGCCACACTGTGGACTGGAGGGATATTGAATACATTTAGATAACTGATTAATCTGAAATACTGCTGATTATTATTTTTTTTTTTTTTTTTTTAAGTATGCATTATATTGCCCGGGCATTTTTTTCCACACATAGGCAGTCTTCAAAATGTAGTTTAAATCCCTAAAAACAACACACACTCTGTTATCTTATTCCTCTCTCATTTTCCGCACTTCTTTTTAATTCTCATAGCAGCAGCCTGGAGGGTTGAGGCTATGTTTAAATCAGTAATCAGTAATTAAACTTGAACATGGACCTGATGGTTTTCAGTCATGTCCTGGGGAACTGCTCAGTAAAATTAAATATTTTGGTGCTCAGGGGTAGAGGGGGTGAATGTGTCACTAAATCCATCAAGTGAGCTCAGAGCTTTTGCATAGATTATCCAAATTCAGTTTTGCATGTAGTTTTACTCATATTGTCTTTCTTTAAATTAATGTTAATAACAATCTTTTAAAATGAATATGAAACTATTACAATAGATTAGCATAGATTAAAGCACATCTGGTGTAATGTGTGTATGACTGAGGGCTGTGTGATTACTGACTCCTGAGTGGAAAATATGGATAAGAAAAATACTTTTGATGCAACTGCAAGCAAAGAAACATTTTTACAATGTTGTTTAGGGGGTGGGAGCACTAGCTGTTGCAGTTTTCCTTGTTGTGATTAATCGGATATATTTACATCACAATCTTGAAAGACTTATTCATGCACAGAGTTTCTGGTATCAAGTGTTTGTGAGATAAGAGGAGGAAGCCAGGTCTTGTCAATGGCTGTACTTATCTTGGAAAGAAGTGAGAGGCAGATTGCATTTCAATCCACATGTATTATCTTAGACGCTTTGAGGTATTTTGTATAAGAGCAACTCAGCTACTTAAGAATGCTTTCAGTGTTCATCTGGGGATGCACTTCAGAAACTTTTCTGAAAACAAACATCTGCATGGATTAAAAAATTAAAAGATTTCTTAGGAGAAGTGACCTGAATATATAATCTACAAACAATACTCCCCAACAATTTCATTTATTTACTCACAACACAAGAAGCTGATTGGCTCCTATAAATACAAATTGTAAAGTAAACTATGTTACAAAGCAGTTTGACTTGAACCCTGTCCCATTTAGATTAAGGGTTCACTTTCCCTCACTCTTTGTGTAAGGAAATGTTTAAATCAGGCGTTGTTATCTTAAGCAGCTCTTTCTTATTACAGAATGAGTTTGTGAAACTCTTTCCAACTTATTGAGTCTGATTTGTTTATCTCTGAGTAAAAGGGGTAAATTTTTTCTCCTCGATAAGTATTCCCCTGTTGAAATCCTCTTTAATTCATTGGTTAAAAAAGCACAAAGGAATGCGGAGGGCTCTAATGCTGGGACAAACCCAGGCAACAGCAGAGTGCACATCCAAGACAATCCCAGTGCTACCTGTGCCATGAAGATTAGACCATTGTGTGAGGGAAATGTTATCGTATGCTTGCCAAGCACCGACTGCACTGTAAAAGTCGCCAGTAAGGTGCTTAAGATATGCATTTTTGTCCCAGGATTTATTGATACTGTAACAGCAAAAAAAAAAAAAAAAAAAAAAAAAGGTGACCTGTGATAAAGCTCTCAGTAGAACCCCTTTGTGGCTTTTATGCTCGTATATATATTTTTACTCCTCCTCAGCAATGTTTAGGGACAGTATCACACTCAGCAAAGGCCTGACACCATACACTGGTAAAGTTTTATCTGTATTCTACAGAGATCAAGAGCCTCAGCTCAGTGCTTTGCAAGTTGAGTGCTACTGCCAGAGGAAAATGTGGAGCTCAGGGAACCATGAAGATCCCCTGAGCTCCCCACCCATTTAGTCCCTGAAACTGCTAAAGCTCATCTGACTGCCACCACAGCGCTATTACATCAGCGGAGTTAGACCACAGTATGAACTAACTAACAAAAAGGGGGAAAAAAAAAAAAAAACAAGTGAAAAGACTTTGAACTCAGTATGTAAAAACACAACATTCTAAACATAATGGCTTGCAAGACGATGAAAAAGCATTATGATCATATAACAATGGTCATAATTCTCAAGCAAACCTTATTAAATTGACAAACAGCCATGTGAAATGAGCATGGAGCCTTGGAGCCATCTGTAGACCGTCAAGTGGACTCTGGATGCCATAACCCTGAAGGCTGTCGGGACTGGTGAGAGCAATAAACAAATGAGGAGAATGAGAGTAGAGTGGCAGAACGTTGTGTATCAGAGCTCTGCTGTGTCGGCACTCTGATTTCGTTTGTGCTATTACATAATTAAATTTGGACTGGGATCATGCTTTTTAAGAGATTATGTGGCATATGTTGCTTGAACATGTGCCAGCCTGTGAAATGGGCCTCCCTTCATGAGTAGTGTATTAGGTTTAGAGAGTTTATAGAAAATCAGAATTAGTTTGCTGCCAACAGTTAATGAATTGATGTTATGATCTTAGTCCAAACGATGCTGGCATGCTATAACTTAGACTTGACATTAGAATAAAGGAGAACAAAGTCGACTAAACAAAGATTGTAAATTAAAATTTTTTACTTTCCCTCTAGTAAAAACAGATTATATACTGCAGCTTCCAAAAGACTATATGGTGTATGGTTTATTATGTTCTCTTTCATATGTGCAGGATTGTGGAAAGCTTTCACAGACACTCTAGTTCTAATTGCAAATGTGATGTTTTAAAGGAAAAATATTGTTGTGATCTTATTTGCCTGTTTTTAAGATCTTTTATAAATTTATTTGAAAAATCTTTATTCATCTTCCTTTTAAAGGAAATAGTAAAGTAATAGCTTTCCATCTCGACATTCCTCTGAAACACCAATGTTGCATTTTTAAAATATCACCAAAACAAAACTGTCTTAAAATGTATTTTTTGTCTGATTTTACTCACAAAAAAAAAAAAAAAAAAGCGAGCAAATTTGAACACTTCTCATGCCATTTTTGTTTGTTCTCCCCTCGATGTCTTTCGTCCCATACATCACTTCTGTCTCCCCCTCATCCACTTTTCTCTCCAGCTCTCCCTGTTGTGCATTCATCAGGATGGGAACGGACAAGCCAGTTGGCTCCACTTAAAGAGACACACATATCAGGGTACTCTCCCCTTCCATCTGTCATTTTCCCTTCGATTGAAACATGGCCCCTGTCACTGCACTGGCTGAATATATCACTCTCTCTTTCTCTCTTGCTGCCATGCTCTACTGTCACCGCTAGCATGCGGCTGTGCAGGTCCGTAAAGGTTTAAGCGGTTATTCCAGTCATTATTGGCTATTAAATCTGGTGATGGTTGTAAAGGCCCTGCCTGTTCCCCTGTGCCTCAGAGGTCAGCTGATGGCCTGCTTTATGAGCTTGCAGTGTTGTGCATCACTGCCGGCCAGTCGTTTCATTCATGCCCACCCCTCCCTCCCTTTTCATCACAGATAGATAGGCAGGCTGCAGACCACCATCTATTTGTTCCCAGTCTGCTTGGCTTACCTGAGCTGCCAAAAAGAGCCTCATAAGTCCTGCATTACGCCTTAAGGCTGGGGGCCCTTTGAGATTTGTGACTTCAGATTATATGAAGTGACTACACTTGCACGGCCTGTGGAATTCGGGTAACTATCATCATGGGGATCGCAACAGCAATTCTGCAAATTTATGGCACATTTCAAGAAATTGTCATTTTTTACAATCCCATAAGCGTAAGAGTGAGTTACTTGCACTCGTAAGTTGCGTCGTTTCCCATGCCGTTTGTTGGAGTGAAATTCCCTAGATTATCATTGAGTTTCAAAAAAGTGAATGACATCAATTTTATTTGACTTGTTTAAAGGCCTTTGCCTCATAATAAGCATTGTTATATGAAACTACTGTTCTAAACCACTGTGCCACATCAGTTATGACTCAAGGAGAGGAGAGGACAACTTCTATCATTATCCCTGGTTTTTATTGAACATTCATTCATCACAATGACACATTATTTTCAATAAAATGCTGAAAGTTTTCAAATAGAATAGACGGTGGTCGGATATGGAGAGAAAAGCAACATCCGCTTTATTTAAGAAATCCACTTACTCATGTGAACTTCTGTTCTTTTAAAGGAAAGTCACGTTTAATGGCGCTTCAGCCATAGCGGGACATTGTTCTTTTTGTACCAACTGTAGGGACTAATAATTCATTGGGCTGCCAATTATTATTTCTCCCACAATGGGGGACAGAAAAGAGAAAAGAAGGCAAGTGTGAGAGGAAATTTTCTCACCTCTTGCTTAAGGACTGCTGCTCTAGAGCCAGACACATGGATGTTTTCCTCTTTTTTTTTTTTTTTTTTTTTTTTTTTTTTTTACTCTCTTTTTTCTTAAAAGACTTTTTTTTTTGGAGCGCTCCACACAGGCACGCTGTCTTTACTGTGAAGTGCAGCCCCTTTATTACCAGGCCTCTGGTGACCTCACCCCGCTGAATGAAGTCATTGACTGAGCTGCAGGAAGACAAACCAGTGTTCCGGGGAATTAATCAGGTCCATCAGCAAAAGAGCTTCTAGGCGCTGGACAACCATGCTGGCTCGGCTGGCTCTCTTGCCCCTGGGAGCGATGCGGGGTAGTTACCGAGTTGACAGCTAGCTGATATCCCAGCGTCCTTCATATTACGAGCACATCAAAAGCAGGCCTCCCAGATAAACCGTCAGGGTTGAGGGCTTGAGAATGAGGCCTCTCACCACTGTCTGGCTAAGTGCATGATGACCTCATCCTTAACAGACTCTGCCTGACTTTGGATGATGGAGACGACTAAGGGGACATTGGGAGGGGTGAGAGCAATTTGGCTGTTTAGTCACCTGAAACTCAGTTTTCTTAACATGTCGTTTCCCAGTGGTGAATAAAATAATGATAATGATAATCATACTCCACCCCCCCCCCCCCCCCCCCCCGCTCTCCGCATTGACTTTTTTTTCTCTCTTGCTGTCATTTGTGCAGTCTCTGTTGTGTTCCAGCCTGTCTGTGTAATTTGCCTTGCGTGATGGCATGCTGCTCTGTCCAAAAATAAAAAGAAGACCCCCTTTAGACACAACCAATTAGAGAGACAATTAGACTGTGCTAAGCCACTCTATGGCTGCTGATCGCTCACAAGGCTGTCCTGCCTGCTAAGTGGTTGCATCTATCTCAAATGTCTTTGGAGATAAACTTATACTCACTCTGACATGTTTATTGTTTCACTTCAATCTGTGTCTTTTTTAGTGCACGGCCATGGGTAGACCGCGAACTTGACATTGGGATTTCCCGTGTTTGAATGCAGGAAGGTCAGAAGCTGAAGTAAGGTGTTGTTTTAGGCCACTTTATGAAGAGCACAACAGTGAGAAGCCAGTGAGTCCCTAGTCACAGACAGCGAGTCATTGGGTCAGCAGCCAGTGCTTTGTTATGCTAACAGTTCAGCACTTTCTGAAGGAGCTGACCCCTTTTTACCCTTTTTGAAAAAAAAAAAAAAAAATAGACTTTAATTTTATCATTTTATTGCAGTCTTTCTTGTCTGCGAAAGGCAGTCATTTGGTGATGTTACGATGGAACGAGTGTGTTTGTCTGTGTCTGAAGGGAGGCGGGGGGGTGTTTTGCGTCTGAATTCCTGAGCTGTGTGAAAAAGATCACTTTCTTTGGGGCTGAATTTAATGAGATGATCAATGACCCTCAAGATTCACATTCACAACAGGGAGAGAAAAGGAACGAGGGAGCTGAAGACTCAATAGGTTTATTGCGGTTGTATGTCAGCTGTGGTCCCTCTTTGAAAACGTGAATTGTTTTTGAAACATGAAATCCTTCTTTTTGATTGAGAGTTGGATTTGCTTTGGTGTAGCTGAGGCGGACAGAAACAGGTCTAGGATTCTTTTTCAAGTTAGTTTCTATATTAGAGCAGATATTGGTCAATGAGAGGTATGAGAGGCTGATTAGAAAACTGAGGTTTTTATGCATGTTGCTGCAGAGCACGAGCCATGGTAAAAGGGTCATTCCACCATCAGCAAATGGACTATGATATCTTAGCACTGTACGGTGCTTGTCGGACAATTTGTTCTGACTGATTTCAGCTAATTGTGCTCACCTTCCCCTCTCCTTCCCTTTGAACTGTAAAGGTAAGAAGGGAATCGGAGAGGTAGGCTTGAAACAGTACTGACAGATTGGACCGTGTTCTCACTTTGAATTATGAAGCACAAAGTTAGATGTCAAAATGTGTTGCTTTTGATATCATACAACTCTAATGTTTACCAACAGTGGGGGTGTACTTCTTGTTGTACACTGCATATGAATTAGCCTGTGTCCCGCATTAATTGCAGTGTGTGATGTTATTCACACTGATACCACAACAAAAGTTGCAAAGAAACAACTATACATTGACAACAGATGATCCTGCTGTCCTAACTAAATATTTGGACTTGCATTTACATTTACCATCAGGGTATGTGTGTAATATGCAAGTACATGGAAAGGACACTCTCTTCTGGTATGTTTTGTTGTGCCCTTTTCCTTAATTTGCCTATTGTGAGTATGAGGGGGAACCAGGGAGATGACATCATGCAGTAAGCAGTGTTTGAAGTGCCAGTCCTGAAGGAACCACTTATAGCAATTAGGATATCCTTGAACAAGCGTTTGCGAAACATTGGCTGGTTTTTGGCATTTGCCTCCCGTTCCTGCCTACTAACTAGTGAGGTTTGATCTCCCATAATTATCTACCCACCGGCTCCTCACTCCTGACAGCTCTCTCCCTGGAGAGGGCTGAATGCCGGGGCTACTCACTGATTGCATCAAAGTGTCAGAAATTGCAACATCAAAAATAATAACTGATATTCGGGCGGCAGCCTGCTCTTTGAATATTTCCTTTAAAACGCTCTCTAATTTGTGTCTCGCGTGGTGCCAGTGTGTGTGTGACTGAGAGGGCTTAAAGCAAATAAAAGCAGGGGAAGTGCATTCATTATTGAACCTCTATTTACATATGGCAGACTATTCTGTCTGAACTGGCATAAAATAGATATGGGTTTATTCGACTGCTGCTTTTACCCATCCTGCAGCTGTTTCAGGACTAGCTCAGCATCTGTCCCGTTCCTTTTAATTTAAAAAAATACTTTCACAATACCCCGTAATGCCTGTCAGACAAAGACATGCAAAAATCCCTTAAGCAGAGGCAAAAAATAGGGGAAAAAAAACAAGAAAAAACAGTGATTATTCCAAAATCAAAATAAAACAACTGAACAGGTGCATGGTTTGTAATAAAATAAAATAAAATAAAATAAAAAAAAAAATTAAATTAAATTAAATTAAATTAAATTAAATTAAATTAAATTAAATTAAATTAAATTAAATTAATAGATGATAAAAAATTGTTTTGCACAAAACTGTTCAGTTAGTTGATTTAAATAGTTTCTTTCTGATTACCATGTCATATCATGTTTTACAAGCTGGCTAAATACATTAGGATGCACAGTGACTAACATTAGCTTGCAACTATGTAGAAAATATCTGACGGTTGGGTCACATTGCTGTTTGACACTGAAACAGAATATCATGATTCCTGGCAGCATTGACTCAGATGATGCCCACCGAAGTGTAAGCCAAGCATACACATAAATATTCTGTTAGGCAATGTGTCCACAGGGTCCACTTGCAGCAGTGTTAGGGAGCTCTTTGAGGGTGACATCCATATTTCAGCATATTTCTTGACTTCACCGACCTTGCCGAGTTACGCATTAATAACACATATATAATACATAATCTCTTCCTTGTTCTTACCATGTACATTTCTCTGTTCAGCGCTGATGGCATTCGTTTTTAATTGTGGACATCAGAGGAATAATTTGCTGTGTCTCAGTTGCTTTAGTTTTTCACTCAAGACCATTTGCATCACCTGCCCAGCATAAATAGGGCTTAGCCTTGCTAGTGGTGAGTATTACTTCAGTGAATTGAAGAGGACAATTGTGTTTTAAAGAAACGAATTGAGATAGACAGTAAGCCAAGGTTTTCGCAAGGATGAAATTAAAATCGGTGCAGCTGCAAATAGGGTTGCTTTACCAGAATAAATTAATGCCCTAAAAACGGGGAGAGGCAGGTTTGCTTCGCAATGACAAATGTTGATTTCCCCCGAGGTATTTAAAGTGATTTGACCCAGTCATTCTTTTAAATCACAGACAGGAGATGATAAATGTGCTACTAATGAGGCCTCTGCATTTTATCTCTCACTTTACCTCCCGCAGGATTGCCCAGGCACCTAAAGATACCTGCTATGTCTTCACATGTTTTTGAAAGCCAACCTTACCCTTTCTAAATCTCAACAATGCTGGGTACAGAAATAGGGAAAAAAAAAAAAAAACATCCACACATATCCCCTTGCATGCTGTGAAAGATTGTCAGAAAATTAAAATCAAACATCCAATCACATTGTTCAGCAAATGCAGGCTTTTTTAATAGCCTAGCTAATCTGAAAGATGCCGCTGGAATTCAACCCTGTCAGCGTTTGTAGAAATTATGATAATCTTCCTACCAAGGCACCTTTTTTTTTAAAAAAAATTTGTCTCTTTCCTCCATCTTAAAGGTAAGCACTTTGCCTGTATATAGATGACAAAAACCAGAGCAGCAAGAGCTGTTAACAGCATGGCTCTCTTTATCTGCAGCATTGAGGATGTTGTGGAAAGAGACGAATGTTCTTTTCAGGTGCAGATGTAGAGCATCATTGATAGTGTGTGCTGCTTTACTCCTTTACATTCGGTCGCTGATCAATCAGTGCTGACAGGGCAGGGGCTTTGTGTGCCACATTGTGGGACAAATGTCTGCCAGAGAGCGGGGCACACCTGAAAAGAGGAAGCGACACAAGCAACCCAGTCCCTCGCCTGCAGATTAGCCTTACCTCGCTTTGATGGATTAGCATGTTGAAAAATTGCTTGATTATTGATATGAAAATGTTTTAGGGGGATGAAGGGGAAGACGAGGGTTGCACAGTGGTGTGTTTCTAACGGATATGTATGTGCACCAGTGGTGATAATCTACCTCGTTTTTTTCCTGACCCCCCTTTTACCCCTCACTTTCAGAGAAAAGAGTTTTAGAAAGAAAAGGTGAGGATGTGGGGAGGAGACAGAGTGTGCCCGCAGTTTCTCAAGGAGAGACATATTCAGCCGCCCTCCATGAAACATTGTTCATCATCATATTAACAAGGCTGAATGTGGGAAGATAAGGCCTGTCTAAAAAAGTAAGCAGAATGTCCCTGTGAGATATTTCAATCCTCATCCCCCTGTACATTACCGTATTCATTCTTTCAGAGTGAATATGACATGAAGCAAGACCCTTTTTCATCTAGCCCAAAAAAATGATGACATAATCACCTCCTCTTTAATTGCTTGATTTGTCAATCCCTCCCAATCCTGCGCTGCTCTCCTGCATGTCTCCTGCCTCCAGAATTCTTGTGCTGTCAAATATGAATCCCAAGCAACAGACCAAGGGCTGGAATTTGCATAGGGAATTATGTTAACATTAAAGGATGTAAAAGACACAACACTTGCAAAAATGTCACAAATTATATTACATGACTGCACATGTGCACATTTAAAAAGACTGCCTTTATGTTGTGCCAAAAAAACCTAATCAGCCCTCAAGAGTAGCAATAGGATAACATGCAGAAGGCTTTTGAAAGCGATGCATCTCACTTGTATTACTGAACTTGTATCCATCCAGGGATTTTTACTTATTTGAAAAAAGGTATGATCAGTATCTTGTTGATGTTTACCAGTTTGGGGAAACCCCATGCCTGCTGAAAAGTGAGTGAGGAGTCCTTTTTTTTTGCTGAAACACCAAGTCAGCATGATCTGTCAAGAATTCATGAAGACATATACAATCAGTGAGTATTGCATAACTGTGTGTCTTAAATGTATGTTTTGTATTTCATTTTTGTTTAAATTCCATAATTTTATTGTTGGTCATTGGTGTAATCTTTTTTAACTGAAGTGACATTGTTTAAATAAGTTTTGTATTCTTGGGTAAACCCACTATATCTTTATGTACTGGTAAGTAAGTTCAGAAAAAAAAAAAATAGTAATGACTTGCACACTGCTAAAGTGACCTTTTACACAAAAGCATATTTATTTTGAGAGCTTTGCAGGCTGTAATGCCTGCTTACAACAACATAAAGAGCATTAACCAGCACATTTACCTGACATTGACAGAATTCAGCTTGGTTAAGTTTTTTTTTTTTTTTTATTCATTCAGTCATCTATATATAGCACCGAGTCACGCCAAAGTCATCTCGAGTTGCCCCGCAGTTACTTGGTTCAAGTCAATTTTCTATGATCCAATTGAAACAAATCTTCATTGGTCCGGTTCACAATAATAGTGTTTTTACAAGCCAATTCATAAAAATAGTTGCCAAACTAAGAAAACCCTCAGTTTGCATTACATCTTGTTTCAGATTCAATCCCCCATCCTGAACAAGGCATGGGTAACATTGGAAATCTCCCTTTTCCCGGAAGGAAATACCTCCAGTGCTTAAATATTGGTGCAGTGATACAGTTAAATGGCCAGATCAAACTGTGTGAGTGTAAAACTGGCTTTAATAGATCATTTTAAGTGAAAGGTGCATTGAACGTATCACGTGTTTGGCCCTATCATGGGCATATGAACTGAGATGTGAGCATCAACATCGATGATTGTTTTACAAGTATCAGGCATATTAGACATCCAAAAAAGTGGATCAGGGATTGTAAGAGCCATGGCTTTGCTTTGTGGTTTCTCTTGTTTTGATGATAGGAAGTTTGGCCCTGTCTGTAAAATGTCATCTGTGACCGATGGACGAGCTGTCGTTCTCTCACAGCTTGGCCCCATTACTGCAGACGGCGGCCTCTCAGAGGAGCACTCCCTGACTAATGGAAACAGTGTGTGGAGAGTCTGAACTGCAGAACTCTGATGACCAACACAAGTAACGCAAAAAGTGTGTGTTTTACAACCCCTCCACCCCCCCATGTTAAAGTTCAGCCGTAAACTGATAATTTATGCCCTTCATTAGGAGTAATACAATGCACATAGTTCTAACGTATAACAATTGGGTTAGCTATAAAAGTAACCATTTTATACATTCTCAAATCTGTGACTTGTAGGTGACCCTGGTGGAAGCAATGTTAGGGGCGGGCAGATTTACAATGGCTGCATAGGCCCTCCGATAGGCCTTCGGTTTTTAGAGAATTAAAGATGCCAAAATGTAAAATGTCTTAAATAAATGCAACCTGCCAGAAATATTAGTCTCCAATGCATAATTTACAACTTGTACCTCTTTTGTTTTTTTGTTGTTCAAGGAGGCTTCACAATGATTCATGTCTAACTTAGATTTTACAGCACATTAGGGAAGGATAGAAACACACCTCTGTTTTCCTAGTTGTTTTTAATGCCAAAGTTTCACCCAATCATTCTATTAACAAGACCTATGAGGTGAAGGTATTCAAAATTACAGCGGTTTGTGAGACTATAGTGTGAGTATGTATTCTCTTGGGACTTAGTGGGCGTGCACATCCTTTTGTTTAACTATGTCCAGGTCTTTAGTTATAATTCATCAAAGTGGGCCTACTATGTACACACCCTTAAAAGGAAATTTGAATCTCTAAAGTCTTGGTAACTATTGTGCATAAACCAGAAAGGACGAGGTAAAAATGATAAACTTTCAGTTTGTACTTATGCTAGAGTGGATGTGTAGGTGAGTATGATAATTTAGTGTAGAAGAAACACTCAGGCTGCAGTTCATTATTCTTTCTTGCAACATGGCACAGTCAGTCACTTGACTACCATCAGTGTCAAAGGGTGGCACACACTCAGCGGGGGATCCTGAGTGGAGCCCATTGATGAGATGAAACAGGTTGACTTCTCCCTCGGTCTGAAGTGGAATGAAAAACAAATGTCATGGGGGGTGACAGAGAGCGTCTGTGTCTTATCAGCTTGGCCAATGTGAGTGATGGCTCTTATCTGGCCCCCTGCTCCGTGGCTGTTTATTATCCTAAGGTGGCAGGGTGGTGCTGGGAAGAGAGGAGGACTGGGAGCCCCTTCGTGATCCATCACTCCGGAGGTCTCCTTCCCCTCTTATCTGACCGCTACATGGATAACTGCAGCTCTTGTTTACAGACGCCAGCCATTTGAATGAGTAGCAGGCACAGGAAACGATTCCTTTGCTCTCTTTATCAGTCCAGGTGAGTTATAGGGAGGATGAAGTGTGCTGCTTTATTTTCCTTCCACAGTCAGACATGCACATCCACGTGCCCACACACACAAAATATCAGCCAAATATGTTCACACTCGCGCATGCAAGTATGCACACATATCTGTGCATTAACACATACTTTTCTTCTCCTGTGTGGTATAAATGGAGGTTGAAGAAAGAAAAGAGACGATAGATGGTGAATGCATGGCAGCAATGCACACACTAGAGGATAAGCTTATGTGTGGCCTCGTTTATCTCTTTTTATGAATTACATTCATTTCTGTTATCTTTTTTTTTTTCTTGCTTATCTGAGTCAGCATGTGTTGTCAGTGTATACAAGAGTGAGTTCTGATATAAGAAAAGGAAATTATCTGTGTCTGTAGTGGCCGGTTAGTACTCTGGTGAGGTTATAGCATTACAGAGCATCATATCCTGAATGGGAAGTGTCGTTCCTATATTTACTCATGTTTTTAAAAGGAAAACCTCAATAAAGACGGCTATTTTTTCACTTGTTCCATTTCCTTTCACCATCTCCTTTGGGATATTCCTGGATCTCCCTGGCAGGGCAAAATGCGTAGGTTTCCATTTCAAACAGAGCTCTCGTGTCCATCACATCAACAGGGGTCTCTCCTAAAATACATACCTTCTGTCAAAGCTTGGGGATAGATGGTAGATGGAATGAAGAGATGGCAGGAGGGAGGGAATGATGTGAGGGAGGGGTGTTTAAGGCTACCTGTTGCCCATTTCCTTGCAGTTTAGTGACAGGCAGGCCTTTTATTCCAAATCACATCGTTTCTTGTTGAAAGTGAAGAATTTGTGGGAGAATATACAGTTAAAGAGAGAACCAGGCCTAGAGGACGATTCCTGCAAATTCCATACAGTCAACCCCAATAAAATATTTTCTTTCACCAGTTCAGCTGATTAATACTTAGAGGATCCAAACAGTGGAGTATCATAAAGGATGTCACAAGGCAAGAGTGTAGATTGTCAAAGTGCCAAGAGTTAGGATGTGGCAAGAGAGGGGAATGAAGAAGAGAATGAAAACAACATTGTGTCCTATCATGAAAGAGCTGGGAAAAGGCCTTGAGGTTTGTGAAGCTGTGCCAGTCTTCTTTGGGGACAGGACATGTAGACATGGATCAACTCCCCGACTAAGGACAAATAAAAGAGTAAAGTATTAAAATGTTTAAATCTAAATATTCAAACACTCGGTATCTTTTTGTACGGTATATTCAGTAGCAAGTCTGTAAATGCCGCTTATAAATAGCAGCCAAGAACAGCATGAAATCCATTTGATATGAGAAGGATAATCAGAACAGTGGTTTCCAGGGAGTGCTAGTTTACTGGTAAGGTTGGAAAACCATAAAAATAAAATCTTTGACTTTGTTCATTATTAATTTACTTTTGCTTTTACATGAAAGTAAATGCATTTCTACCTGTAATAGACTCTACCATCAGCCTCCAGACTAAAGTTTACGTGTGAGGGTATGTAGTAGAAAAGATACATGACTCACAGCTCACGCTTCCTTCCAAAGAAAAAGGCAAATGATTCAGTCTGATGCTGAACAGAGTGCGATCTGCTATGTTTCCCCTGTCTGGGTTCATGCTTACACAAAGAACCAACTCTAAATTATTCTTTATATCACTGTCACCAGAAGTAATTGAGAAATAATATGTTTATACATTTCTTGTCTTTTAGTTATAAAGAATACTGCTAATGCAAAAACTCAGCACCACCAAGCAGTAATATATTGTAATTTGCCTGTGATTAATATGGACTGTAAAAGCAGCATTTATAAATAGATGTGATCCACCTCAAGTTAATAGTATTCAATTAATCACAGGCTGAGCCCAGTTGCTGCCAAAATAATGGCAATTTAATAACACAGTGCTCATAGCACTGCAGATTACCAAGTATTTATAAATGTCATTGGTTAGTCTGTAATACACAGTGACAGGAAAACATGTGCAGGGCTCAGCAGTGTCTGCTCTCATGCAATGCAACAAATGTACCGTCCCCATAGCAAAGACACTATGAATAACTGTGATAATCACTGCACAATGGCTTCATTTATCAATGTACGGGGGATGCACAAACGTTGGAGTGATTAGCCTGCCTCTGTGTTTTCTGCTGTGGAGATTTGTTTTTGTTGGCGCATTGGACAGGAATGTCTGCAGAATGTTGCCAGAGCTGTCTTTTTTGTGCTCCCTCTTCCTTTTTTATATCTCATTTGACACATCAAGGGCTGAACAGGTCCACGTGTACGTGAATAGGATTTAGCATGAAAATGATAACCACACCAAAGACTCTTCTGCCAGTTTGTTGGAATGAAACTACACTATCCTGTATACAAAAAGTACAGGATACCACAAACTCAGTGAGCGCAGACAAACAGAAATTTCAATGTCAAAAGAACTGAAAACAGGTGTCTGTACATATGTGCAATTTGTTCAAAAGAAGAGGTGTTTTATCAAAGAATGCGCAGGAGTCCACAGTGTTAATGCAAGGTGATAAAAATCTGTCTTGTAGGGGGTTTTTTGGAGCTTAAATTTCATTATGAAGCTGATTCAAGTCTAATTTTTTCATACATACATTTCATGATAAAGTCATTCATCTACACAATAATAGCAGGTGATTGTTTTCTTTTTTCCACCATCATTTCTATAATATAGCTGTGGAAATCTACACCACTCTACAAAGTGACCCTTACAAATTGAATAAACCTCGGTAAATCTCGTGGAATTTCCTGCCAACCACAGCTGTTACGTATGTTTCCAGACGCCTCCTTAGAAATTAGACATATTTAACTTAGAGAATGCGGAAGGCACCAAGCTTCATTAACCACATTTACATGAGAGTTTTAATTTCCCCTTTCATTCTGAATAAAAATGAAATCTTATTTAAAAAAGTAAAAATTATTTTGCAAACATCTTATTCTGGTTTATTCTGATTTCAAATACTAATAATTCCTCGATCATGATCATTCCACTTTAAATTATTTCCTGTTGTCCTGCTCATGTTCATTTCCACAGTGATAAACATGTCCGGTGCCGGTGATAAACAAAGCCAATGCCATTGGCTTTGAATCCTTTAGTGTAAATGTTGATATAGTAACCAGATGTAAATATTTATTTAGTTTGGACCTGTCAAAATTTATAAAACAATTATTGATATGCTAAAATAGGTTTTTTAAAGTAAAATTATTACTTTTTTTCCTGCACCCTCTGTTGACATATTATTTTTGATAATGAATTGTTTTGATGAAAATGTTGTATCTAGGACCTTTAAGAAGTATCACTTCATCCCCAATCAGCCACAAATTAAAAAGAAAAACATACTTATCCTGAGTCCCTCTTGTGTCATCAAAACCTGCTTTAACTATATTAATATTTGTTTTTATGCGTGCTCCATACAAAAGCAACATAATCATCAATAATCAGTGTTATTCACTTCATCTTTTTGTGTGGTTAAATAGTCACTGCTGACAAGTCTATGTACTTAACATCTACGTAAAATAAATCTATTTTGTATGTTATATGTACCAGATGGATCAGGGGTGCCCAAAGTGGGGCCCACGGGCCAAAATCGGCCCGCCAGCACTTTGCTATTGGCTCTTCAGTCATTGTTTATATTAATGCCCTGCAGAGCTTGACGAAAAGACATTTTCAGTGTCACGAGGCCCAATAAGACCAGACTCAGAGGGATCCTGACTGACTCACACCTCAATGACCTTGTCAGTGAGCCAGGTGTAACCCAACATGGAGACTGGTACTGTCCAAAGATCAACTTCATGTTTTCCACGAAGTAACAACAACTTTCCTTGTTCCACATGCACTGTTTCTGGTTGCTGATACATTGCACTTTGTTGCAGTTTAGTGGCTGTAATTGTTGTTTCTTGCCCCTCTAACTATGGCTTTACTGTTATATTGCTATATTGATCTTTTATGTCACATTTTATTTGCCCAGATAGGAAAAAAAACTACACTGTATTTGCTATTGAACAATAATTAAAAATAACTTTGTGCATTTTCTCATGTTTCATCCTTAAAGCTGCAGTGTTTGGCCCGTGGCTCACTGGATCATTTTCAGTTTGGCCCTTGGAGGCCAAAAGTTTGGGCACCCCTGAAATAGATGTTAGTCCTCCATACGAAATGTAACGCTTTAAGGGTATCTATAATTTTTTTTTTTCTTTTCGAATCAAAGTGACATTTGCATTCATTACAGTGTCACTAATGTAATACTGTTCAAATATGTCAGGTTCACAAAGAAGTTTACAAGGGAGAGCTGATTTGTGATGTTATGAACCATTGTTGATTTTTTTTTTTTTTTTTTTTTTTCTTCTGAACAGGATCAATTTCAGGTCACATTTCACCCAGTCTTGATAGACAACATGTCAGTTTACAACTTAGCTTTCAGTCATAGCTGATTGAACTTGTATAATAAAAAGAAATATATATATGTATGTATATATATATATATATATATATATATATATATATATATATATATATATATATATATATATATATATATATATATATATATATTTATATTTAGATGTTCCTAAACAATATGTTGTTTTTCTTTGAATCCGTTGACATAAAAGCTAAAAAGTACTATTTTCTTCAATTTTGCTCTGTGTTAAAATTAAACCTAGTTTTTCACAGTTATTTTTTTCTCATAATGAATGACAACATTTTCATAATAAAAGAATTTAATCGTAGATCGTAGCCTCTTGGTTCTCTGAGTTGTTCACTAAATGTTTTGCATGTATTGAAACTGATATCTCTTCACCATTTTGGTCATGTTTAGTCAGGATTTTAGCTTTTCTTTTTATATCAAATGATGATCAGTTTTCCACTTGTGATGCTCATTATATTGTGGGAAGTCATTTAGTTAGTAAAAAAAAAAAAAAAAAACTTGGCGAAAACTACACTACTACTAATATTTGTTGACTGGTAGCTAAAGTTTTGGTTGTGCACATTTGAAATAAATTCCTGAAGTGTATCCATTATTGAAAATAACAGCCTACTTCAAATATAACAAACTACTTAAAACTAAATGGAAAAGGTGAATATGAAAGATTCCAGTTTAAATAGAGGGTGTGTCTGAGTTTGTGCGGTCAGCCGGGTGACAAACAGCTTCCCAGCATTGTCAGCAATGGAGTCATCACTGACATTTTAATAAGAAAGAAACATTTGGTGAAAACAATACTAACAGACACCAAAAATAGCTTGGGTGTTGGAAACTGATGACTCCCATCCTGAAGGGAAAATTCAGTGTAATTAATGCTTTATTTAGAAGTGGTTGGTGGTCTTTAATTTGATATGAAGTTGTTTAGATGTAATTTTCTTAGTATTCACCAGATGCATATTAGTTACGCTTTTGCACTGTGAGCAATGCTAACATTTAAACCAGTGCAAACAGCTGATGAGAAGATAGATGAGCTATGGGAACTTGATCACTTTGTTGGTAGGGGGTGAGCTGTTCTGTCGTATCTATGTAAAAATGTGAGATGGATAGGTTGACAAATGAAGAAGAGAAAAAAAAAAGAGAGACCACAGTATAGAGGCTGCTCAGTGGGGATGTGAGGGGAAGGAGGTAGTGGTGGAGCTGACTACCGTTGGGACCAAGGAAAGGTCATGGTGAAATGGAAACTGATTCTCCACCCTTGCTCCCAGGGTAATATCCAGTAACGCTGCTGTTTTATCCGTCTGTACAACAATGTTATAACCTAAACTATGTGTAGACCATGGAGGAAAGAGTTGGCCACTAAATCTGTATGGGTATATCCTTTAAAGTCACAAAAGTGGGGTCACTGACATTGTATGTGTTCAATTATAAAGCAGTACAACTGTTTAGAAAACATTTATAACCAGAAATCATGACTCTATTAATGGATCTGGCTTGAGTAGAACACAGTTTTTCTGCATCTGTTGGCCCAGTTTCCTTCTTTCCTGTTGAACATGCACACAAAGGTGCCTTCAGCAGCAGCTTTACTTTAACCATCCTAAAGGACATACCTTACACGTTACCCATATCTTGGAGCTACACATAGTGTGTACGGTATGTATGAGGAGCAATGTTACAGTTTCTTGTCCATTATGTTGTCTGCACATCTCTACATTTTGACATTAAAATTTCTCACAAAAATGTTTGTACATTTTTTTTTACTGTTGTTGTTGCAAAAGCTAATTGCTGAGCTCACTATTTTATCCTGTATGTATTTTATTAAAATACGATTTCACCATGACAGGCAATATAAGTATGGCCCTTCATGTTGGACACCAGCACAAGTGCTTCGGTTTAGAACTTTTCATATCCATTCCCCACACAGCCTCATCCAAATAGACAGTATGAAGGTTTACAGCATTGTGGTTTCCAGCAGACAGTTTATCTGTAGGATAGCTATTGTTTTCACTACTAAATCATGACCAATTAATACCATACCATACCGTTTCACATTTATTTTTTTAGATTTACTTTATTTTTTTAAGCTGCTTTTTAAGGATGTCCCAAAGATTTTTTGTGTCAAAATGAAGACTGAATAATGTTTCACTAATATTCAGGGGTTCAAATCTGCTAATTTTAAAACAGAGGCCAACATGGTTGTTTTCTTTAATTTTGCAATGATCAACAGATCATTGCATGCATCTAACATTTACATCTAGTATTTACAGTTATGTTTGTGATATGAATTTTAGCTAATGTAATGGACAACACTGACTGGGCTAAAATATGTCTGAATTTTGGCTGGCGATAAGGGAACTAAAAGGGGCTAAAATTGTATATGACATTGTTTAGTAGGTATGGTGGGTTGTTTATAAGCTTTCTTTATTTTCCTAAATAAGAACTTTGGTGTAACATGTTATAGCTGGTCATTAGCTTTCTGTCGTCACTCCCCCCCACCTTCTTCTGCACTTATTTGCTTCATTGAACAACCAGTCAGGCTGAAGAATCCAACCAATGAATGGGATGATTGTATAAGTTGAGTCAGCCGAAATAAATAAATCAATAAAGGAAGTTAGACTGGCAGGGTGACAAAGTGACAGCACATTCACAAAAAATGACAGCATATATGTATATATGTATATATATATATGTATATATATATATATATATATATATATATATATATATATATATATATATGTGTATATATATATATATATATATATATATATATATATATATATATATATATATATATATATATATATATATATATATATATATATTAAATGTCTTACATTTAAGAAACAAAACGACAAAACGTTTTTTTTTTTCTTTTTTTATTGAAATGTTTTTACAATTTGGAACAAAAGACAAGAAATCACAAGAAAATACACAAGAAAATAAAGAGAATGGCATAACTCAGAATTCAAGCTCAGGGACAGTATCATAGATCATTCTGGTTTTCACAGGTTTTGAATGTTTTAAGGACTTTATGTACATATGAACGTAACATCGGAAAATTGACTTGGTTTTTGTTTTGCAAATTGCTACAATTTATATGAAATTTACCAAGTAAACTGAGGAAACTGTATGGTTAGACACATTATCTTGGTCATTACACTAGTTAGCTAAAAAAAATACTTTAGGACACTGATGCACTTATTGTGCCAGTGAGAAGCAGGATGCCAGTGCAGCTAAAACCTAATTTGATTGAAGCTAAAAAAAAAACAAAAAAACATGTTACACTTGAGGGAAACACATGTAAGCTCTGTTTCTGAATATCATTACTATGTTCTCGCTTTTCAATGTTGTTAGACTTGAAACAGCCCAGCTGTCCTGGAATTTTCTAGATACTACCTGAAAGAAGGTGAGAATGAGGGTGCATTCACATCATGATAGTCCGCTAGACTTGGTTCTGATTGGGGGACTCTGCTCAGTTGTATGTGGGGTGTATCCATGCGGGCCTGCTGCACTTTGGTCAAATGAGCCAAATAAACTTGCATAACAGAAAATAAAAACACAAAACAGCAACAGATTTGTGGTCAATGTTAAACTCGCAACAGAGTTTTCTCCTTCACGTGGGTCTTGTCCTCTCATTTGCTAAATACTAGTGCAGCGCCACCTTTGGTGAGAATGGGGCTATATTATTGTATAGGTTTGGCACGTTTGACCAAAGAGCAGCATGAATGTAATCTCGGTCCAAATAGATACAACCTCCTAGAACTCAGCCAAGTCCCCAATCGGACAGAATCTAGCTGACTATCCTAATGTTAATGCACACTAAAATTCAGTCCAAATCACTTAAGTTCAACTCTGTGCAGTTTATCCAACTAAAACATGCATATATAGCTCTGCCCCTGTATGTATGCTAACAGTGTTTGCTACTTCATATTGTTTTCTTGTTTGCCTTCAAATTGCTGTCCATCATTTTCCTTGTACAACACTCTGCTGTACATGTATCTCAAGGCAACTGGAGACAATACTCTGCTAACACTATCATGCTTGAAAAGGGTTCAAGCTGGGCTTGAATCAGCATGTAGCCTATAAACTGAACTCCCAGAGGGGTACTATGTCAAACGTACAGGAAATCCTCCTGTGGTTAGCTAAAAATTAGTCAACTAGCAACTCAGCCCTGTACAAAAAGTGCACTTTCAAAACATTAAATGTGACGCTCATAGCACTCTGACCTAGAAAACCTCAAAACTGGAAGACATAATCAGTTTCCTTATAATTTATGGTCTTTGAGCAGTCCTGTTCACTGACTGTTGAATGTCCTGACCCTTGGGCAAAAGCTACAAGCAATATCAGCTTTGTCCTCCTTTCAGCTCTCTAACATCTTACACTTGGAAAGGCAAGTAACGCAAGACAGATTGTTAGCTGGGGGATGCAGTGAACTGTACCAAAGGCAAGATTACTTCGTGAGACATTTAAAGGTCCCCCCTTTAGAGTTACGGCGGTGTGGTAAATAGCCATCATAATGTGTAGTGTTTAACAGAATTGCTTCTCATTTTCACTTTCACGGATGGTTAGAAGGTCTCCTTTAGTAATGATTGCCCCTTTGTCAGATGTTAATCAGTGTTTGGTACTGTACTGGACATGTAAAACATTGTTTAACAAGTGTAAAGGGCAGACTCAGCTACTGCATTTTTAAATGACATATTTCAATGGCAGAATCAGATGGTTTTAAGGCTTTTGAGAAACTCCACTTCATGTCAGTGTGACATTGTAATGATTTCACAAGCACTGACCTACTGTTATTTTTGCATAGAAAAACCAAATAGTTTTGCCCTGTGTTCATTTTAGTCTTGTTTTAGGTTTAGTTGTCAGTATATGTCTTTTCAGAGACTAAGTTACATGCGGCCACATTTGCTTCCACATTTGGGGTTGGGGGTTGTGGTTGGGGTTCTTCCATGACATACAAAGAACACTATTCTAGGCTTTTCAGTGTGTATGTGTATTTGTCAGCCATGCTTTCCTCCCCAGCCTTTTACACGCAACAATAAAAATAACATTTAGAAAGTTACCCAGCCCAAACCATTATGGGACATTTGCTGCCAACTATCCAGAAAATGTGTTTCTGGTTCCCTAGACTATTATATGGGTTTCACCAGCAAGGGGCAGAGAGGTTGGCTGGCTTCCTGATAGAGATTTATACAGGCTTTATGGTTCTTCCTTGTGCTAAGGACAGTGTATGTGTGCATAGAGTGTTTATTTCAATGTGCACACACTGACATTAAAGCTATAGTTAGTTTTCCATTAGGAGATCCATGAGGTCAAACTGTTCCTCATTTCTATTCCTTTATTATTCTTGTTAATATGAAAGAAGTAGACAACATGAGGAGGAATGGTTATTTATAGTCATTTAAAAAGGAAAGCACATCCCTTTTAGTTTTAAAGTTTTGTGCATGAGAGCATAATTTAAAAAAATCATCTGGTCGCTAATAATCTTAAACTTAGATATATTAAGGTTTAGAAATGAATTGCATTTATGTGATGCTATTATACATTAAACAGAATCTAAGCAGAAGTAGAAGTAATGTGTGATAAATTAGGAACAGTCTTTAAGAGAAACCACTTTGGGTCATTTGTTTCATGTATGACAGTGTCAGTCTTATACTGGTCAATTTTGGCTCTGTCATCCTATCCAGCCCTAACCCTAACCCAACTCTTCAGCTCAGGTTTGTAAACAACTATTTTTACACAGCTCCCACCAAAACATCTTAATCTGGTTAGGCCATGGCAACATCTTTATTACCTTCACCAAGGAGGGGATGTTGGTACAGGCGTTTATCTGTTTGTTTGTTTGTATGGGTTCAATATAACTCAAAAAGTTATGAACGGGTTTTCATCAAATTTTCAGGAATTTTTGGAAAAGTGAAAGATGAAGAACTGATTTAATTTGGATCCTGGAATTTTTTAAAGGATTCTCTAACATTGTAAGATTGGGCCATTTTCAACATTTGTGCATGTAATTCCAAAGAAAATGGCGAGAGCACTTAGGAAAGAATAACAGGACAAGCTTCCAACAGGTTGTAAAATATATCAAAGACTGATCCAGATAAAGGAAACATTCCAGATACTAAAATTCAGATTATGAAGAAATAGGGGGCTTTTGGAATATTCATCACAGGAAAAGAACAAACAATTACAAAATGGGGCCCTTGGTGGAAGTTAGCGCTTTCCGAGGGCCTTTCTAGTTCTTTTTTTTTTTTTTTTTCATCCATTATGTTGTTGATTTCCATTTGTATGATTAGGATAAATGTCCTGCCGTACCCCTCATTAAACATACTAACAGGAGCTTTTAGAAACTAAATAGTAACTCTTGATTTTTTTTTTTTTTTTTTTTTTTTTTTTTTTTGTTTTTCTGCAACTTCTCTGAACAAGACAGGATCGAACCATGGAAAAAACACGATATGTGCACTCCTGCAAAGATTGGAAACTGCCATCACTAATCAGAATAATCTCTCCAACTGTAGAGGGACAGGCTTCCAAGAGGAAGTCTATGTTTGTTTGGAAGTGGCCCTATAACTTTTCCCAGATTGATGGGCAACAGCAATTGTATGTCTAAGCTCATTACAAATGTGTTTCCTCCTTGGCATTGTGTTAACATATACTTGAAGGCTGCAAAGCAGCAAATGTCTAAAACGCCCTCTTTAAGTGACCATTTTTAGTGATGATCTGAAATAAGTTCATTGGGTTGTGCTTGATAGGTGCTATATTTGAGTACTCTTTCATAATACTGTAACTTTCACCTAAACACTGGTGGAACCCTTTTTATGGATTGATGATTCAAACACAGTTATCACCCGCAAGGTGCTGAAAAACTTGAAGCTGAATAGCTAAGCCATAGGCTACTCCTTTTTTTTCCTCTCTTTACTGTCCAGCAGTAGTAGATAGACTTGTTCAGCATCTCACATTTATGCTCATGAGACAAATAGCACACATGGTTTTGTCAGAGAAGACACATTCTTGTTCACACATAAACAAATGCATACATGACAATCATCCAAATGACATTTATGATAAAATACACAAGGCTTGTGGATGGGACCCACCAAACTGTTTTATGTAGAAACTGTCCCCTATGATGGAGGCACACTTTGTGAATGCAGCCTTCACTCAAATATATTTCATCCTACAGTTCCCCCCGTCATCTCCATTATTCTCCCCTGTGTTGTGGATCTCATGCACTTCTTTTGGACTATTCTCACTTTGTGACCATAATTCACTATGGTCTGGCTTTTTGACATGCGTGCAAATTGGCAAATTACAGGATGCCGAGCTGTCACTAGTCAGATTCATGTGGTCACAAGGGGCTTCTGGGAGGTGGGGTGTTGGGAAGTTAGGGCATTTCTGGCAAAGGGGGGTAGGGTAGAGCAAAAAGGACAGTAGCCCTGCCTTGATTGGCCTAACAGTGTCAATGCTGTCCACTTGATTGACACTCACTGCTGTCGTGATTTGAAAAGGTCCTCAGTTCTTTGCTGCTTTAGTAGGCCTTCTCCCCTCCCATCCCTCTTTTGTGTCCGTTTTCCCCTCATGTTGTTTTTCTGTCTTTGCCCCCACTAACTCATTTGCATCAGAGGCCAGCAGGTTTCAAGCGGGCCCTCCCTCACTAACCTCCTCTATTCCATTCACCCACCCTCTATCAAACAGTCTTTGTCTTGTCCACCCAGGCCAAATCGAGGGCGCTGTAAGCCTCCTGCTTGGCTGTCCTGGCTGGGATGGGGCCGGTGTTTCAAGACGGGCTGCTGGGATGAACAGCATGCAAGTGTTATTATAACTGGGCATGGACAGGCTAAAGCAGCATCCACATATCTCTCTCTGGTTCATTCAGTTGATCTCCCTGGAAAGGATGTCTCACTTCAAGGGAACAGGAAGCCGCTGTGGAGTATGGGATTTCTGAGTAAATAGCCAGACCAAAACAGTGTCTCCTGTCACTCTCACATGGACTGCACTGTGTGGTTTTGAGAAAGATATAGGAATTAAAAAGACAAACATTTATGTATATTCTTTCACATTAGGGTCAGAAAATGATATATTGCAAAGATTTTTTTTTTTCACATTCCATTGTAGTTCACCCTTCTGAAAGACGTTTTCTAAAATACTCCCCGCTTATATATTTCAGTTGCCCTAAAAAAAAAAAAAAAAAAAAAAAAAAAAAACCAAGAAGAGACCTTCTTTCCCTGCAAATAAATAAATTAATGCTCCATTCTTGTCTTTAAGTGGTTAGAACATGGTCTTAGTCTGATTAATTTCACCCCTTGCTGCTTCCTCCCTCTCTCGGCATTTCTGGCTAATGGCTAGTGTTTATGCTGAGAGTATAGTCATAGTTTTAGGGGGCGGGTTGGCAGTAGCAGCGCTGAGTCCTCACGTGAGGGGAGCAGTTTTAATTAACGTGGAGACAACACCTCTCTCTCTGCTCATCTTTCACCTGGGAGACATAGGGGAACTCTGACACCAGCCCGGCATGCCGCTGATTAAAGCGGGGCCTCATTTACCAATGCCTGCTGTCAACAAAACACCACTAATGGCATTATGCCCAGTCCTGTGGGGATGCAGGCCCAGGGAATATCCCCACCCAGGTTCAAATGGGAGAAAACAAACTTTGCCTAATCTCTGATATGGGAGATTAATCTCCCTGTGATCTTATCTAGGACAGGTCTCCCATGTTACTTGGTCTTAAACCACCGAGATGGACAG
>NC_136619.1:15598883-15723883 GCF_933228915.1 Telmatherina bonti | reverse complement strand
AACTGTTTATGTTAATTCAGGGAGTATAAATTAATCTGTCTTGGAATCTGACTTCCAAGGTAGAGAAAATGTTGAAGGATTACCCCTTTCTGTCTCTCGATGTTGTGGCCCATACTGTTTCAGACATAGCTGGCAAGGCTTAGAAACCTTTGCAAACCTCCACGGGATGTCCTGTTGCCCCGCTTTACTAAAAATATGTGGCCAGTCTGTTTTCAAGAGACCATTGTATACAAGAAAAGTCATATAGAAGGCTAGACAGTATAGTGTTTTTAAATAGGATACCAACAAGAATTGGAATTTGTGAAATTGAGCTGTGTGACAAATGGAGTAAAACTATGTTGCAACCAGAAGGATGCTCAACCATTTTTACAAAAAACTGCAGGATGGGAGCAGAGGTCATTGATGTTTTTAAAAATCTGTGTTGGGACTTGTGTCCACATGGTGGCCTTCTCTGACAGAAAAGCACTGAGAACCATTACCTGTGTTGGTGTAAGGCACAACCCTACAGACACAAAAGAGTAATGAATGTCAAAATTTGTGCAAGTAATATTGTTATAAGGAACCTTACTTCATGCATCTTTAAGGTTAAACAAAGGACTATTTTAAGTAGGACTACTTCACAGGGTTTAAGGAGATGATCAGCCCTGCACGGCTCCTGTGCAAACAACTGTCACCTGCAGGGCCAGCTCAGTGCTCACTGAAAATCATGATGCTACTGTAGCTGACAGGTGCAAACATGCATCATACACAAACACACACTGCATATACCAACAGAAATGCTAGCAGGAAAAGCTTCAAGTTCAGAGAAATGCCATAAATTCAAAAACATAATGCGAAAAAACAACAGAGCTGCAAATACAGAGACATGATGCAAAAACAAAAAAGAAGCCCTGCAAATACAGGGACACTTTGAAAATACAGGAAAGCAATTAAAAAATACAAGTGCTACAATACCAGAAAAGTCTGGAGGACCAGGAGGCTCTTCGGAAAGCCAATAGAGCATTTTCATAAGAAGTAATTAATTGTGAAAAAAAAAATATATATATATATATATCTTACTTAATATAATTTCAAATTCAACAATACAGTAAAAAGATCAATTTGCAAAGTGGGTTGTAATTACACCTTTTAAATTGAAAGATTAAAAAGTAATGGCAAATTGAAATATTATTAGATTATTCAATACCGTGGTTCGTTTTCAAATGCAATTTCGAAAAGGGCAAATAAAAAAACACAATTCCTTTCTTAGCTTAGAAATACCTTTTTGTTTTTTGTATTTTAAAAAGGGATTACTTCTTCCATGTCCGTTTTTTTTTCCCCACGGCATTTTCAAATCTTTTTTGCAATTGCATTTGCTTAATGTTTTACCCTCTCCATTTAACTTCTGTGTGACTCTTTGGGACACTGAAAACCAAGTTAAACCAATAAGATCTACTCTTCGAATGTAACCAGCCATCCTGTTGGTTAGACAGCAATACTTTTGTTTCTCTCTTGCATCTCAAATTGGACAAACTAGCAGCTCAAACTTTAAGATAAACTCAAAATCTGAATGCTAGATGGATTCTTCAAAGTTTTGATTTATGTGTAACAGTCTCCTGAAAGTCTTTGTATATTGCCATCTGTACTGTCAACGTACGGAATAGTTGTCAGTCCAGATGATTTGGTTGGGCGCAGTTAAGATGACTGCCTTCTCAGACCACAAGATGACTTCAGAATGGCTCTCATGTGGAAATATGGTAGATTTTCATGCGGATGCAGTTTATGGATCAATATTTGAGCAGCAACGCCTACGCTTTGGTCATACACCATCAAAGAAATGTAGCAACTCATAATGAACATGCAGAAGGTAATCACTCTCATCTTGCTGACTGCATTTATTGTTTTTAATATAATAGCTCTTTCAGGCAAGAATGTACAGTGTAACTCACATCTGTTCAATCAGGTTAGGTTGTAACACTTGCAAAGTGGTCAGTGTTCCTCCCGGATTTTTTTCTTTCTTTCTGAAGACATACTTAATTCCAGATGACACTCTTCAGAAAGACTGCCACCAACAAGAGCTTTCTGGGTCTGACTGCAGACTAACACAGACACTGATAATTCTAACTGTAGGTCACTTATGGACTTCAATGTTATCCTTTCAATCTAGCAAATGTAAATATTTATAAATAATATAAAGTTTCACAGTACACGCAGAACATGTGAAACCCTTTTTTTTTTCTTTTTCAGAAGTATAAAGGGCATAATTCTGTTAAACAGCTTACACAGTAGCAAAAAGCAAGTGTTGAAAAGAACTCTTCCAAAAAAAAAAAAAAAACAGGTTCTACTTTTGCTAGTATGCTATTTATTTCAGTTTTCTTTTTTCTCATCATAATAAATGATGGTTGAAATTAGGCTATTACTGATGTATGATTCATGCATGACAGTAATTCATTACTAATTCATTTTAATAATCATAACAGCAAAAAATGCTACTGCCATGCCAAGTGACATGGTTTTATTTCTGTCTTTAAAAAACTAAAAATAAAATATGTATGTGAGCCTTTGCATTAAAGGGATATTTCTTCCACTATTTGTAATAGTTGTAATGATACCTAAAAGATAAAATGAGTATATTATAAATGTTGCATACAAAAATTCAGATGCAGTGACCAAGTTTACTGTGTCCCTCAGGTTGTCTCAGTTTCAATGATCACTGTCTGGATGCAAACATCACTCCTGAAATACATTACTTTTTCAGTACTTCCTCTGAGATCCTTTCAGCCACCTTACACAAGTGTTGAAAACAACCCATGAGTGACTTTGAGTGACAGGAGTGGCTTCGGACCTGGGCTGGCTCGACAGCCCGTATCCCTTTCACAAGCTGGAAGTAGAGGCTGGTTGAAAATGCCATATCCCGAGGAAAGCCAACAACTGGCCATCACCCTGACCGTTTGTCTTCATCAATCAACTCACGTTTGTTGACCAAGCAACATGATGTCACTATTAATTTCATGCATTCCCTTAATGGGGTCCAGCGGGGCATCCTTTCCTCACAGCAGGCATTTCCTGCCCTGTTGCATTGTGGGATATGTCCGCTTCCTTTCAGGAGATCAGCTTTTCTAAGTTTTACTTCTTCTCTTGTTTTTTTCTTCCTCTTTTTAATCTCCCTTTCATTCCTGTCTGCTGTTTCCCCCCTCTCGGTGTTATTTGCTTTGCTTTGTCGTAGCACTTCTCGTTGGAAGCAGCTCCACTGTGTTTGTATCCTTGTTATGTGAGTACTTGTGATGATTTCCACTTATTTGCCAAGGTATACACTGAACTGGATGTAGCAAACCTTTTGATCAACCCTCAGATTTTATGAACAGATACGGGCGCTGTGTGCTCAGATCAGCGCATTAGCGTTTCATTTGAAAGAATGGTGTCACTGTGTTGACAAGCTCATGATAAGTTGGTGGCTTCTAAGGGAAAATGTTTAAAGCAGATAAATGCCTCAGGACTCCATCTGCCTGTCTTATTGTCCTGATTGTAGTTTATTTTCGGTGATTATGAAAACCTCTTTTAAACAGACTTTGGGGATGTTGATTTATTAGCTTTAGATAAAGTGTGCCCCTCGCGAAACGATTCTGCGTGAGGTGCTTAATGTTATCTCTTCTGACTTCTGTGCGTCTGTATTTACTGTCTACATGACTGGCTTTTTTTTATCATCCCTTTGATTATCACAGAGGAGGAGGGAGTTGCGAATGATATTCCTTGCTCTCAGTCTCACTTACTCCTTTCTCTTTCTTACTCTCCCTCTTGCTGCACCTCTGCTCTGGCTTTAAGAGATTTAGCAACAGCTTAGCACCCAGGTCAAACTGGCCTTTGCCCTTCATCTGTCAGCCTTTTGATGTGGTGCCAGCCTGGGTTGCTTGCTACGCTCTGCCTTTAACAGCACGTCCAGAGGTCGGGGGGGGGGGGGGGGGGGGGGGGGCTCTACTTCAGGACCCCACCACACGTTAACACTCCCCACCTCCCTTGCAGATGTATCTGTCTATGATACCCCCTCTTCCCCATCTCCCCCTTCTTGTCTCTTCCCTGCCCTAGTGCCCATTATTATTTTATAGTTTGGTTCTGCATTCCTTTCTCTCAGGCTGTGGTGAAAGGCAGACCTTTGGCTTTATTGCTTACACATGTCCATGGCTTTCTCCCTCAGCAGGGAGAGACAAAACAGCAAGAGGAAGATGGCCAATAGGGGCCAGCCATTTCAACTCTCCACCTTGAACTAATCGTTGGGGGCCCAGGGTACAACTCTACCTCAGCCCTGTGCCAGTGGGGTTTCAATTTGTAGAGACATAAACAGATACTAAATCCAAGGTAACAACACAGTGATTTATCAAGCTAGTTCACATCAAATTATCACAGCGCCCCCTGCTGTCAAGCCCCATAACTAAACTAAGCCGCTGCTTCAGAGGTGCACTGTGGTCACACTTCATTTAAGAGCGCACGGTCACGTGCCCCTCTGTCTGGTTTTCTTTTGAGCATGACCACCAGCTTCACACCAGCCAGCCATCATCCTGGACATACCATCGAGACTTCAGGAGGCATGTCCGCTCTCACATGTGTGTGTTTTTCCAAAAGTATATGAAGTGCATCTGTGTATGCTGTCAAATGTGAGTACAGTAATTGCATTTGAAAGGAAAAAAAAGAAATAAAACATCTGCACAGGTGTCTTTGCAGATCATTACAATAAATATAAATCTAAAAAGCATATACGAATACCAACAATCAACACACTTTATGTCAAACATATGTTGTCTTTCTTTGTTTCATTTCATCTTCTGAAACCGACAACAATAACTTGTTTGGTGGGAAAGCACCAAAGTGAAGTTGAATTGTGTGTGATTGTGAAGGCAAGGTATGTAACAGAATCTAACTTGAAATAAACAGATTATTTTTCTGTAGCAAAACTGTGTTTCACTTTAATATGGTGCCTGACAGAGTGTTGCCTTTGATCTCCGCCAGCGGAGCGCGGCACATGGATAATATATCTTTCAGAGATAAAAGTAAAAATGTGCGCAAGTTGATGATGTCATTCAGTTGTGGCCACGAGCCTGGGAGAAAAAGCTAACTTTCACAGGCAAGGCTATCCCAGGGATCACTAAGGGTGCTCTCTGAGCCTTTGGGGAAATCAATTACACATTTTCCAAGCTGTGATTCCCGCTGTAGGAACTTAATCGTAGAGGCCTTCTGCAGAAGATCATCCCGATGAGTTTGGACACTGTTTTTGCTTCTTGGTGTGTGCTCTCTCCTTTCTCTGTCTCCCACCTCAGCTCCCACCTTTGCAGATCGCTACATTTGTGTGCAGCTTACAATTCAGCAGAGAGTCATTCATCATCATTTGCTGGCGTATCTGTCTTGAGTGCCTTAGCTTTGATCATGTTGTACTTTACACTTTACATCTGTTCTACATTTAACCTTCTCCAGTACTGTTGCTCAGCAACGATTATCCTGGCATAACTGGAAAGGAGTTTACAGATGGGTTTTGTAGTCATTATAAATCTGGCATATTTGTCATAGCCCAGTAAATAAATTATACACGAGATGAAATGTTGGGATAAGCAGATCTCTCCTTGCTATTTCCTGCCGTTATGGAATGATACTGTGAGCAATCCTGTGCTTCCTCTTACGTGATCTCCTCTTCTTTCAAAAGCTTATCTACTTCTAAATCATTCCCTTTGACTTGGAAGGATAGAGTTTTGTATTTTCTTTAACTCTTTCCAGCTCTATTATTTCCAGGCATTTCTCTCGACTTATGGTGCTGGCACTCCACCTATGCCCCCAGCCTCACGTTCTCTCTTTTGCTTGCTTGCTTTCTCTTTCTCCCTGTCCTCAGGAACCCAGGATCACAAGGCCCTGACCCCCTCCTCCTCCTCCAGCACACTAATCATCCCTAATCAGAAGTGAAATGCATTTTTCTAAGGAAGTAGCTGGAAAATTTCACAATCTGCATTTCTCCGACCAAGCTGATTAGGGAAACATTATCCTGCTTTCACAGTCACTTCCAATCTGCCTTTAATCTGTCACTTCAATCGCCTAATTATTTAGTCAATGACCTGGGGACGCAATCTTACAAAAGAATGAAATGCATGCCATATCATTTTCCCTTTCATTTATGCATGATATCACTGGTTACATGTTATGTTCCCTTGAGCTAAATATGCAAGCCTTGTTAGTGTACACATAAATGTGTGTTTCTGCTCTCTGTGTGTGAGAATCTGTGTGTTACAGTAAGTGTAACACACAGTTTAGCTACTTATTGTTTTTGCAATGCATCCTTATGCATGTGTGCGTTTCTGAGTGTTTAAACAGTGGCTTGTTTAGAAGCTGCTGAGCTATGAATGCTGGCTGTGAGTAATGCAGTTTAGCCCTGAGTTGGAAAAGCCTTTGGGAATGAGACTCTGTGGGGGACTTGTTATTGGAAAGGTCATGATTACAGTAGGGGGTCAAAATAACTCGCTGACACTCTTTATACACAAGTGACTGCTATTGGGCCTCAGGGTGTCAAGAACTATATTGAGTATTGACTATATGTCACAGCAATAAAAAGGAAACCTGTTCTCCATTGGTGAATGGTCTACCTTGAAAGTGTGAAGTCAGGACAAAAGGCAAAAATATCTTCAATGTCAATAAGACTGTCATGTTGACATGGTAATTTAGCCACAGAGTGGGAAAGACATGCCTTTTAAGACTGCTCTTAGAAAAAAAGATGATCGAATAACTTCTACCAATTAATTATGGCTACATTACTGACCAAAAATGGTAGATGTTAGTCCCAACCTCATTAGAAAGATGCTTCTGTCTTTGTGTAAAAAAAAAAAAAAAAAAAAAAAATTGTGTGCTTTTTTTTTTGTAGTTTTTTTGTTCTTTATTTTCAAATAAAAATGAAGCATTTTAACATTTATAAAGATGTTGAAAAATATTGTGTTGGGAATGAATGGCTGCATATTCTTTGGACACAAAAACAAAACAAACCAAATTAAAAAAAAAAATAAAAAAAAAAAACTAGAAGAAAAAAAGCTTTTTAAACTTTTCAACTTTAAACTAAAATATGTGGCTTACTCGTGATACTTCCAATCTGACACAGGACCCAGAGAGCCTGATGAAGACCCAGACCTATCCAGGGCAGCTGTCTCTCTTTTATCTCTGCCTTCACTACATGGCATCCCCCTTTCCCCTATTTGTGGGTGCCTCACTGTTATCAACTGTGGATTCTGGAAAGACCTGCATGCTTATTTGTTCCTGACACCCAATACATTAATAAACCGGCTTGGAAATGTGCTTTTTAAAGTGTAAGAAAACATTCCAAAGTCTGGCTGCAGGGCAGGTCCTGAGTTCCACAAGCCCTTTGCTAAAGCCATGTCCATCCAGTATTGCAAAAGACACCTTCAAAGGTCATGAACTCTGGCACTCAGAGATCACTTTGACCATGGGAATAGTCATAAAAAAACAAATAAGTGTTGCACATCGAACAGCATGATTTGCTTGGTTTGTGAAATTTAATGTTTAGGTGCTGTTTTTATGGATTTTGGGAAGTGTCCAGCCTAATACCATTTGTATGATGACAATAGAGGTCAACCATTACAGGATGAAGTCATCAGAAATGGTTACATTTTCTGATTTTATTCTACAATGTTGTATTTTGTTTTTCAGAATTTCTTCTTTTCTGATCACTCGATGCAGTTCCTGCTCAGATTAGGCATAATATTACTGCACGTAAAAGTTCATTTTATGTCTTTTTTTTTGGTTTAATAATGTAGTGCGACAGTTATCATTGGCATTCCCAGCTGTTAAATGGAGCAGCATGTGAACAAATCTGCTCTTACACTCTAACATCAAGGTTGAAAGTGCACAGCAATAAGCATAACTATTGTATCAGAACAAATATTGACTTGTTCATCTAACTGGCAGAGACACTCAGTGATCAGGCTATAATAACAGATGGTGCTGTAATAGAAAAAGCACGGCAATGCTGGGGCAGTGGGGGGGTGTGGGGGGGGGGGGGCTGCTGGAAAGAGTTGATGTGTGAGCTATTTCAGGAATGCCTGAGAGGAAACATATTGATCGGGACACTCAGACTCGATAAGGACGTCAGGTTTAAGAGGAGCAAGGCAATCATTAAGTACACCACTGACCGCTGTTGTTCAAAAAATATTTTTGCTACCGCGCCTCTCTTTCCCACCTCTCTTCTTTTTTTTTTTTTTTTCACTTTATTTGGCTCTTTCTTGCCAGAGGTGAAAAGAAAATCTCATCTCCATCAGGCTAAATTGTGGTGGGCAGTATTATCAGTTCAAAAGACCTGGGGATTTGACAGCTCCCACTCCACAGTGATTAATTACTTCTCAACAGTGGTGGGCTCTCCTCTCCCCTCTCCTTCACTGTGAGCTGCTCCACTGGAGGTGGCGGTGGCTGGAGGCAACACATGATAAGTGCTGCCCTTATTACTGGTTGCTCTGGGAGAAGGCCCAGCGAGCACTACACTAACATGGGCCAATCACACTCCCTGCGCTGCATGGGGCAAAGAAAGCTAGCGTGATACATGCCCTTTGTTTACTCTTTAGTGCCTGATAAAGAGGTACAGTGCTGCCACCTCTGTGTGATGTGGGGTTAAATAACTACCTCTCTCTCTTTCCATCCATCGACCCTCTGTAGACTACCTCCCTCCAGGGTTATGAGGAGTTTCATTCCCTTTTTTAATCACTACACAAGTCTGGATAGGAACTACAGACTTCAGAGCTCTCTATTATCATCAGCCAAGAGGAGGAAGGAGACTCTTCATCACATGTCTGATGTACAGAATTAATCACTTATGGACATAATACAGGGGAAAGCATTTATTATAACCAATGTAATCACACAGGTGATGTATCTTCAATCAACTGAGAGACCTCAATATAAAGCAGTAAAGTACTTAGCTGTGCACATATTTGTATTGCAAGCCTATGGGAGCCTTTTCCACTGATATTCTGCATTCACTGGTTCTCAAGGTTCTGCACACAGCTGGTCCTGGAGGTTCATGTCTCCCTGTAGGCTCCAATGTTTTGCTTGTGCGTATGAGTGGCACTCTCCCTGAGGCTGTGTCTGTTCCTGTGTGCACACACACGTTTCTATGTTTCTACACACATGTCTCTATGTGTGTGCGAAAGCACACTTGAGTATGTGTGTGTCTAAATAAGCCTACATCGGAAAGCTTCATTATTGGACCTGTCAGTGCAGTAAGTCTCCCTGAAGGCAACAAAGTGGAGATGAGAGACAGAAAGACACATGGTGGGACAACGTGCATACATGTCCGTCACATGCCTGTCCCCAGCAGTGGGCATGCAGGCCATGCTAATGTTTCCCAGATGGACACATCTGTCTGTTTCATGGGTACAAATTTGTTATAAGTGCTCGGGGAAAATCAAAGTGCGTTGTGTCTATGATGGAGTTTCAATGGTTTATATTTGTTATAGCAAGCTCTATGAATGTCTTGATGTTGTAAGAAGACACCTCAAGAGATTGATCCACTAGATAAAACATGCAGAAGTGTCAACATCACATTACAAGCCTTTAGCATTTACATGCCCCTATATCATTTAGGAGTGGCAAAAGATTTAAGGGGAGGGGTTCCGTGCAGTTTAAGCTTGTGATTGTGTATTTCTTTACTGCTTGTAGCCTATCATGTAATTTGTTGGCCCTCCATTCATCTCCCTTCCCTTTTCCACTGGAGCAGCGAGGATGTGTGTTGTCATTACACATGCAAGCAAGGTGAACCTTTCCTAGACTGGGGACCTTTTCCTGGTACACACAATTGGAACAACCCCTTGCTGCATTTCCCCATAATCTCTGGCATTTTGTTTGGATGCATCACAGCATGAAAATGAGAGAATATGGCAATGTTATGGCATTTTAAGTCAATATGTATTATAAAATCAATCTAGATGAAGATCTGCCCATCCCTCTAATTAGAGTGGGTGACTGGAGATTGATTTTTAATTGCAAAAGTAATTACATGGAGCAGATAGCCAGTGACATTTGATTATCTTGGTGATTGATTAAAAGGCCTGGCTGCTGAGGCAGACTGTCAGCCAGCTGAATCCAGACAAAAGAGAAAATTAAAAAAGTTGTCCCGTTTGTAATCACGAATTTCAAGGGTGAAATTACAAAGCTAAACATCCCCTCAGAGAAGCCCTGCATCCTTCCACTTTGTGCCTGTCTGCCCCCCTATCTCACCCCTGCCGTCACAACAGGCACAACGTTAGACCTTTGTGACACATTAAAAAGGGGGAAACAATGATGTGAAAAATGAATTGAGGAATTGTTCTGTTACAGACAGCCGGGTGCATAAATGACAGGTGCATATATCTGCTTAGCAGCCTTGTCACATCATCATAGGGAGGGAGGAAAGACAGAGAGGGAGGAAAAGAGACAGACAGAAGAGAAGGACAGAAAACAGAGAAGGAAAGCTCTTATCTCACAGGCTGCTCCCTCACTCATTTTCATCTGTTGTCATCTTCCTCCAATGGGGACTTGCGCTTGTTCCTTGTTGTCTGTTGACTAGTAAGGGAGTGAGACTAAATAAACAGTAGCTTAATTTTTTTTTTTTCCTCTATGTGTGTTTGGGATTGCCAGAGGAAATCTGTTTTCATGTTGTCTTTTTCTTCTCCTCCACTGTCAATCTTATGGGATCCTTCCCTTAGAAAATGATTGATGACACATAAACAAACATATATATGTATGTATATATACAAATATATATATATATATATATATATATATATATATATATATATATATATATATATATATATATATATATATATATATATATATATTGATAGATGTGTAGACATAAAATTTCTAAATAAACATATTTATCCAGTATGTTTATCCCGACAAATAAAACAACTTGTTTTTTTTTTTTTTTAGCTCTGATCAAACCCAGTGATTTTTTTATTTTTTTTATCTTTCTTAGTAAGCTTTGTTGACAAGTTCCTTGCATCCACATAAGCACAGGCACACAATCGCCAAGACCAATGCACATGAGCAACATGTTCTTCGCAACCAGATGATCCATTTATTTCTCACCATACAATGTTCCTATAAATTATGCCCGCTTAAGGTATCATTTAGTCTGGACTTTAAGCCATTCCTGTCATTTTAGTGGAAGGTTCACTCTTTGCGCTTCCCATGAAGGCAACATTTATGCCTTTAATTTACAGCTCCTTGCCTGGAGGATACTCCTTGGCTTTATGAAGTGGTATTAGGGGGCCTATTTAGTTGTCATGGCAGAGCACTGCTCAATGTGGCGCAGCCAGCAGAAGCCAGCCCTTGAAAAAGAGGCAACGAGGGAGCAAAGGCAGCGATTTCAAATGAGCATCGCTGTCCTTTTAACTCAAAGAGCTCTGTAGCATGGTAGGAGCAGCTGAGCAGGGCCTTTGAAGGGAGGGAAAAAGAGAGAATGAAGGGAGGGGAAATGAAACAGGCCTGGACCAGCCCCACGTATTATTTCCCCTCAGGACGTACAGAGTCTATATTGGCTGAAGCAGCACAGCCCCTGGGGTCAGAGCTCCGTCTCTGGCTCAGAGAGACACAACAGTAAGAGGGACTTCCCTCTGTCTGCCTCTGAAGCAGGCTGGCAAGTGTCTAAGCGTAAACCATCACACATGTGCCTCTCAGCAACAAACCCGGGCTCTGCGGGCGAACACAAAGCAGCGGGACTTATTAAATTTCCATGAAGTTTACCGAATTTGCGGGATCAGTGGGGTGAGGCCATCAGGGAGCCCATACTACTGCCTGGAGCTCTTCTCCACCACTGAAACCCAAAGTGGTTATGGGCCACCCTCTTTCTGCCATTTCTCCACCCCCCTCCTGTGTAATTGTTTCATATCTTAAAAGGGGGCATATTTCATGGAGCGATTGTTGAACTGTGTAAAACTCAATGACAACATCATAAAAGGGCAGGTGAAACATAGCAGAAAAAAAAACTGATGTTTCGGATCAAAAATTTGGTCAGATCTACACAAACACTGTGATACATACATCATGATAACAGGGCAAGTGGTCATGATTTTGTATAGTTTGCATACATGTGAAACAATATAACTGAGCATTTGTTTGACTTCATTCAGTGAAAAATGGATAGCAAGTTACAGTCAACCCTAAACATGAAGGTAGATAATCCTGTGTGTGTCATGGGTAGTAAATACTCACAGCAGGCCTTTAATCTCAGCCAAGGCTCTTCCAGATGTAGAACAAGTCACTGAAATGCCAGGGAAAGAGGGCAAGGAGACTGTAATTAGACCAGTGTGACAGAGCAATGATTTTATAAGTGTTTGCCTTAAGGTCAGAGAAATTTGCCAAGTACAGAAGTTAAATGGAACGGGTTGTCTTGGTATTTGAGTGATTATTATGGACATAGACTTAATATCATGTGTAACTGTCTTCATATCAGATATCCGCAGACACACCTTGTCAAGTCAAGCTTTCCCAACATTTCTTTATAGTTCCTTCTCCACGTTCCTTCTCTCAACTGAGGTTCTCCACTTGACCAACAATTAAACACAGCACACAATGACTTACTGATCCTATGACAAATTATTTTCCTTTTCTCTTTCCATGTTCTTCAGATGATTCGATTCTGAAACGCACTGTTTTTATTTTATTTTATTTTATTTCATTTCATTTTATTTTATCAAGAATCTCTTTTGCAACCATTTCTATAACATTTATCGATTAAACTACATAAAAAACCTTCAAATTTAAATAGTAATATGCACCCTTTGGCTTTGATTTTATAAGGGAATGCAGATGAAAAACAACAATCCAATCTCATACGCTTTAGTAATAAAAACCCCTTGGTATACAAAATGTAAAAAAGTGTTTTGTCTACCTCTAGAGAGAGAACAACAAAGTATCTTACTCATACAACTGAATAACTGGGTTTAGAAAATGAGGTTGCATGAAGCAAGGATGCGGTCGACACTGCAGACGGTCAGTTACGACAAAGTGGGAGCCATATACAAATACTCTGCTTATGTGTGCATAAATCACAGTTCATTCCCTTGTTGTTGTGTCTTTTATGTCCTAGTCTAAACCATGACCAAATTCCTAGGTTTGTTGCATTTACACTGCAGCTTCTATGCGATTCAATGTGCCACTGTGACTCTACAATGATAAGATATACACAGAGAGCATTCTCTGATTGCAGGTCAGGACAAAACAGGCCACAACATTTTCCAAGTGTGGCTTAGAGGTCAGATGTGTATATCCGAGATTAAACAGAACTGTCTTTATTCCATGTGCCTGTTTGTGATTTTTTTTTTTTTTTTTTTTTTTTTTTAAGCAAAGAAAAAGATGCACACATTTCCTTACTTAAAGGTGCCTGGTAGATCAACTAGTTGAGTAGGCACCCTATAGTTCAAAAGCTGAAGCTTTTTCAGCTGACTTTAAGCCCCAGTTTGTGTCCCTCAGCAGCATATCATTCTCTTCCCCTTCTCTCTAAAACCCTTCATGTCATGCAACTTCAAGTAAAAGCCATAAATGAACAAATATACTGGAAAAAAACAGCTCTCATTGTTGAATAATTACATTTTCCAAGATAAAGGTTACCCTCTGTCACAAAAAAGGACAAATGTTGAATCACTTGTGACCTCGAAGAGTGCATGACTCTGTCCTGTTAGATCTAGATGGAGATGAGATGTACACAAGTGGCCCATTAACTCTACCTTTTCACAGCCCTCCATCATTGTGCAGTGTTGGCCACACTCTAACCACAGTACTCTTGATCACAGGGCCTGATAAAGTCTGGGCCGTTGATAGGCCTGATGACATCTGCACTGTCCGTCTGTGTTTCCAGACGGATGCAGCCCAAGAAGGTTAGAACTGGCTTCTCTGCCTCTTATCAATCAATTACATTTGGCTTTGTCAGATTAATTGTGTAGAATTGTTTACTTCAGATAGGAACTGGGTACATTCAATATAGAGGCTGGACAGAATGCTTGTGGGATTGTTTGTACATTGGTATAGTGTGTTTGCCTTGCCCTTTTTCAACCTTATTTATTTATAGTTCCGCAGTTCATAGCTGTCTTGAAAAAAAACACGTTATGCCAATAAAAAAGGAAAAAAACTGCAGATATACATTGAGAGCAGAATTTTATCTCCATCCAAGGTGATCCGTCCCATTCTGGTGAATTCATCCAGTACGCCTGTCCTCATAAAAAAAAAAAAAAAAGTGGTTAGATTACGTAATGTTCAGCTCACTGTGGCAAATAGCTGATAATGATGTGTGAGAGGTGTGTCAGACAGGAGCGCATACTGGACTGCCAAGAGCTGTTGGACCCAGGTCAGACCGTGTTCATCTTACTAATGAGATGTCACATGGAGAAGATGAAGCAACCAGAATGACCAAGCGGTCATTGCAAACTAATCTCCCCCCTCCCCAGCTTTGTATTGTACAAACAGCCCCAAATTCAGAGAGGAGCTTGCATGGCCTGCCAACTGACTACATCACTCTGAAGGTTCATTTTTCAGAGAGGTATTTGGCTGTGGGGAGATAGCTGGGTCCTGTTTGGACCAACAGCTGTGTCATTTGCAGTCCAGAAGAGCTAACAGTGGCTTGTGGTCCTTATTGGTTTAGCCATTTCAGCCGGTGATCCAGACTCCCATCTAGTCTCTAGCCTGAGTCTGAGAAGAGAGCTGAGGGTAAATCAGCACTTGTCTATTCCTTCTGAACATCTAAATCTGAGGTAGAGAGAACTGAGATCTGCTCCTCCCTTCATCCACCCCTTCGGATCAGGCTCACTTCTCTTAAGTTCTCTGCTGCATTGCCAGTGGGTCAGGTTGATCCTCCCAGTCATTGAAACTCATTCGGGGGGCATTAAAGTGTAAACCAGATGAAAAAACAAAGGGCTTAGGCAAATCAGATGGCTCAAACAACAACAACAAACGCACACTCTGTAATCTGCTTAGGGAAATTAATGAGGGGGAGCCCCTTGGCCAAGGTGGATAATGATCCTGGACCACGGGGATGAGAGGCTGCAGTGGATCAGGCAGAAGGTGAGAACGGGAAGGGGGGATTAGAGACGGACTCCCACCAGAATCAAACAGGACTCTGCCAAAGGGATCCCTCCCCTCCTATGCCCAAACTTCAAAAACTCCAGCCTAAGCTGGAAGTAGGTGTCTGTAATCCCCTCTGTGGCTGTAGATCCATGCGGCCGACTCAGGCCTAGCTTTCATCCTGCAGCTTGTTCTGCATGCTCTCCCTCCATGTCCTGGGAACGTAAACTTTTGCACTGTGGCCCCCGTGCAGATCGCAGGGATCTGCTGGCTCATTACCTCTTCATTAGCGTGCTGCATCTTTGGCTGCCAAGAGGATCAGAGCATGCACAGAGTATAGCTGCAAAAACCGCTCCCCAGATCTGGACACGACAGCCAGATAAACAGATGTGTACTGCTGGAAATGCAAGTTTAGAGCGAACACATCTTCCATATATTGGGAGGTTTCATTCAGCTTGTTAGGAAGTGTTGGCCCATCACACGTTTTGAACTTTTCATTTATTTAAGGACGTTGCTTCAGTAGAACTAGCACAAAAAAATAAGTGCCATAGTACCTGTTCATAGCTCTTGCATGGTTGTCCAATCTGATCATGTGAATGGAGTAGAAGGATTTCTCTTATATCTATTTAAAGTCTTTTTTATTAGGTTCTAAGAATTAGTGTCAGAACTGTCACTTACATCTTTTGAATATGTTTTGAGATACCTTTGAAATGTGTAGCCAGATGCCATTTGGACTTTTTCTGCCTTTGCTTTTCTTTTATCCCAATTCATAGAATTGCGGGATGATTTAAGAGGGAGGTGTGGAATTGTGGAAATAAACAGGCTTTGTAGTGCTTAATGGGGCCCAAATCTCACTGTTTAAGCTGTCCCCTGCATCCAGAGCAATCACAGCCAGGAGCCAAGCTCTACGAAACTGAGTCTTATCAACCACTCTGCCATCCTCTGGTGTGGTTGTGACAATACACACACACACACACACACACACACACACACACACACACACACACACACACACACACACACACACACACACACATATAATATCAGCAAGTTGCAATCAGTATGTAAAGGTAAAATATATATTTGTTTTGTTTTTTTCTAGATAAAAGAAACTCTAATCGAAAAGGTCTGTATAATTTAGTATGAACTGCACATGTACACTTCATGCCATCCATTCTTTTCTGTTGTGGCTCCCATCTTGTTCTGCCACTGGTGTGATCCCAACATCTAAATTATGCAGTTCCTTATCTGACTGTCATTTCCAAGGCCACGCATGCGGTGTGGCCCCATGCGGTTATGGCCAGGTGTAAAAGCTTGACCTCACTGTAGGACAGCAGAATGACTTTCATTAGAGCGCCCACTGGCTGTTCCCCACTGAGTTCTCTCATAGATTTAAAACTGGGCCTACATACAAGATGAGAGGGAGGGTTATCAAAATCCAGGAAGAAATGCTGAAGGTAAATGTATTTTAAACAAGGACGTTAATGAGTATTAGAAAAGCAAAAACACATTTTTACATTACATTTTTTCTTTTTTTTAAAAATATGTACTATAGCTCAATAGCTTGAGTAGAGATAGATACTATATATTGTAGAACTTTATAAACACACACACAATTTGAGTGGATTGCCAACAATGCTTCCCATCGCCTCCTCCACAGCTGGTATCCTGAAGTCCCTTTTAATCTGAAGTCACAATTGTTTTTCATATTTATTTTATTCTAGCCAGAGGATATTTATGTGTGGGAGTGTAGTGGCAGGAATGCCTTTTGAAAATGTTAACAATTACCAGGTCACAACATGAAAAGCTCAGTAAGTAATTCATCAATGCAGTCAAACAGTTGTGCTGGAGAAATCCAAAAAATAAAAATGTGTCAGCATTGTGTTAATGTGCTGTAATTCAACACACACTAAGTAATTTCTTTAGCCTATAACATACAGTGCACATATTTCATCTTGGCAGTATTTTATGGTTAGGATTTGTATACTAAAATGATTCATATTAGTCAAAATATCATTCATGTTTTGTCACTTTGTAATAGTTGTTTTTTGTTTCTTCTTTCTCCTCTGATTACAGTTTTTTAAGGAAGAAATACTTTGAGGGAAATACTTTTACATTGTATGGACCTATGGCTTGAAACAGGTCAAGTGGAAAGGAGTGGCTTACAACGTTGGTCTTCAGTCCGCCAGCACATACTTTTGCTTCTCAATATCGCGTTTCATGAGTAAGAAAATGCTTTTGCAGGAATACATGAAGTTAAAAAGGAATTAGCAAAAACAAAACATAGCAAATAAAGCAACAAGATGTAAAGCAACTATTTGATAAAAAAGAAGAAAAAAAGAAACAGTAAACCAAAGAAAAACTTAGCAGGAGATAAGCAACAGAAAACAAATTGTTTTTAAGTCACCAAGACCTAAAAAAAAAATAAGATGCAAGAAAGATGATTATTTCAAGAGCCTTTTTGTTCCTGAATTGGTAAGCAATAAACAAACAGCTCATTTGTTTTGTATTGTGCTACATTTGTTAAGATTTGCATGTGTGCTGCAATATTAGTTTTTTGTTTTGTTTGTTTGTTACTTTCTATGACAGATGAAGCCTCAGTTAGCCACCTTAGTTATATTTCAGACTTCTTTGCTAAGTGAAAAAATACGTCAGCAAAGTCTTTAATGACAGTAATCGCTTGTTTCTTTTTGGTCAAGTAAAATATTGTCACAAAATAAAAACCCAAACAAACAAACAACAACAAAAATACTGTATATATACAGTATATGTATTGGCCTATGTATAAATACTGTACCAGTCAAAAGATTGGACACACCCACTCATTCACAATAAATTGATTAGTGTGTTTACTTATTGTCTAATTAGAGTTGCAACATAGATCATGGTTATAGAAAGACAGTTGCAGCATATTCCTCCTAAAATTTATCAATGGCAAACACACTGTTAGTACAAATTCATCCTCACAAAAAGATGAATAGATGCTTGAATTGTCAATATAGTTAAGATATAACTTTCTTGCCTTGCTATCCTTAGTTTTAAAGCTACATTTTATGTCTTGCTGCTGGTCAGTGGAGAGTTACCAAATGAAGGTTGTGAATAAGTGTACGGATGGCGATGAAAAATATTTTTAAAATCCAGTAATTTAAATGACATTAAATTATATTAAATGAGTTTAGTTACAGCTATGATTATCCTGATTATTGCCTTATTTACATAAGAGTTTTATTTCCTCTTTAATTCTGAATAAAAGTTTAATCTGCTTTTAAAAAAAAAAAGAAAAATGACCATGTAAACGCCTAATTCTGAATGAAAATAGCAATTCCAAATTAAACTTAATTCCAAGGCATTCCTATTTTAAATCTGAATTGGTTATTTTCCTCTATCATGTAAATGCTCATTCTGCTCTAAGGTAATTCCATTCGTTTTGCTCATGTTCGTTAGTTTGTCCCATCCCGATAACACACATATTGCATAAGCCCTTTTGCCTCCCATCTCTAGCACTCTACTTTCCGCCTCCTTCTCTGAGAAAGAAAGTGAAGTAATAGCTCGTGTCGAGCCCGTGCTTCATAATTAAAATCAAAGTCGAAGCGAAAACTATACTCATTATGTGGTCTTCCATGGTAAAACTGAAAAGAAACGAAGCAAGAAGAGGAGCTTCTTTATTTCCTAAAGATGTGAGTACATCCATGTAAACTTGAAGAAGAATACTTTAATTTAGAATTATTTAATTTGGAGTAATTTAAAAAAAAAAAAAAACATGTAACAATAGCCACTGAGCCACAAAGGTGTGTGATGTTAGGAGACTGTTTAACTGCAAAAAAGTTAGAGAACTTACATGTATAGATGACAAAAAGAATGTCTTTAGATATATTTGAAAATACTAGCTTACAAAATCACTGTCGTCTGTACAATCATGGCAAACATGGAATACTCCAGTCTGATAGCATTTCAAAGTGGGCTTATCATAAAACTCAAATGGTATAACTGGCAAAGAAATAAGACAAAAATGAAGGGTTTCATATCTGCATCTTCATGATTCCGCTTCACAATTCATTGATTAATTGATCTGTAGATTTATTTGACATACACTCTACTCAATCTGTATATATGCATTTATTACATTCAGGAAGATGAACAGAAACATGGGAAAGAGTTGAGGAGTCTTTATTTGTTCAAGACTGAATAAACTGTCCTGTGCACTGGTCCCTACTGCAGTGCTTCATGAAGACATATAGGCCCAAAGAACACTTGATGTGGCTGCCACCACTTGCTTGCCATCCACAATTTGGCCTGCTTTAATCCCTGCTTTAATTTACTCCACCCCACAAGGCAAGCAGTGACTAACACTGTCCTCAGGGGTCCTTTAACTTATGCTACCAGTGACAAGGAATATGCAAAGGCACAATTTCTCACCGGGAAGGGTGACAGAGAGCAGTTCCGCCAGGGAGCACACCTCCCGTTTTTGAGCATCTTTTAATGTCACTCACAAGAACACTTTGCAGTTGCAAACTATTCTTCAGAGACCCCTTTATTAACATGTTGATCTAAGCGGTCATTAGGTGAAGATTGTTTGGCTCAGAGGATGCAGCTATTGATTTGCTGAGAGATAGACTTTGGTGGAAAGTTTGTGACACTGCAAAGGGACCAATGAGACTATATCTTCAGACTCAATCTACACCATTTCCAACCTCTTTATTCCTTTTTTCTGCCTTATTTTTCCCACTCGTCTAATTTTCTCCTGGAATGCTGGGTGGGAGAGGACCCGTTGACGGGCACAAGTAATTGCTATCAGTCTGTCATTAGGTTCTCTATCTTGCTACCCCACTATTTTTTTCTTCTTAGCCTCTCTACACAGGCCTGTGCTCAGCATTGCTTACAAATAAGACACTTAGGAGACGAGTGGAATTTGCTCCCCAAAAGCTGTGATGTATTGGATTTTTTACGGTCAGAGCAGCTCCTCCAACCGCCTTTTCATTCTCTGTTGTCCTGAGAACCATTTTCTCTGTGTTTGCAATATTCACTCTCTCCCTCTCTGTCTTCTCCTCTTCGCCTTTCAGGGTATCATTTGCAATTTAATGCTTACCTGGGGTGAGCCTTGACAATAGCTTCCACCATGAAATGGCCAAGGCCCTGCCTGCATGCCTAATGAGGTTGATGTTGAGCTATTTAGGTCATTGTCCCTTTACAATATCTACTTAATGCAACTCCATGGGAGTGGATTGTTGGAACGGTTAAAGATTCTATTAAGTCTTTACAAAAGCCATTCCATTCCACTGTCCACCACATATTACCAGGGGCACTGCTTTGCTTCAGTTTTGCTTTGTAAGGGGCTGCTGCAACAAAGCATGGCAAGAAGATGTGATGTTATCCTGAGGGTCACCACTAATATTTCTCAAACATTTTGGAATTTTTTTTTTCTTTGCAGGTGAAAAGCAAGCATCCAGTCAGTCAGTCAGCTCATTTAGTAACATATGAAATCTGGATTGAGCCGGCAAATTCATATTAATCATCACACAAAATGATCTGCCAAACAGACGGGCAACACCAACTATTAATCAGAGCAGAACCCATGACAGCCTTTGGAATCGGAAGGGAAGGAGTCAGAGGGGGGGCCTCTTTGAGAGAGTACTTGATATGAAAACTGTGTTGTTGTGCTTTGTACCAGCCTGTGGGAGTTTTTAAACAAGCCCATATGGTGGTAGCCACCAGCTTTGGAGAAGGCGGGTGGGTTGGGGGGTTAGCCAGGGCCAGGATTTCACACAGTCAGTATTGAGTGGGATTGAGGAGGCGAGCTCTTAAGCTGTCTTTTCAGGCACAGCAAAAGCCCTCCATCTGGCCTCCCCTAAAACTCAGGGCGAGTTTACTCAGCTCCCTGTCGGCTGATTGGGCCTCCTGAAGCAGAAGTAACAGCATCAATAGTGTAAACCCTTGCCACTTGAGAGTATTACATTTCTTTTCATGCTTGACTTAATCAAAAGTGGGGAAGTGAAATTTACACCTTTTTGATGTTCTTTTTCCCCGCTCACTAAGAGGGGCGATCTTAACCCATTTGATCTTCACAAGCGCCCACTAAATGGCCAAATATGCCAAGCAGACGGAAGCAGACGGTTGGCAGTTGCCAGTTTGCGCAGGGTCACTGTTGGAGCACTCCATGTGGTGGGGCAGGCAACCTCACAGAAGGCTCCAGTCTTCACAGAGTCCAGCCAAGCTTCTGTCTGGAGGCCCGCTGTCTCTCGCTCACTGTCCACACCCAGCCAAAAAATCAATCCACCCTCATGCTGATTCTCTCTGCTCTGCCTGAGCCAGTGTGAGACTTGTGTTGACTGAGCATCATCAAATGAACACTGTAACTGGGGCTTTTTAACAAAACGGATAGACAAAAAGCACCAGCCAAGTGTCACTGCTATGATGTGTATATTTGATGGCATCAGTGAAGCTATCTATAGTAGTTGTCATGCAGCACGTCATGCACCTAATGATGGACTGAAATATTAGAAACTGTATTTGGGCTGTTTTAAAATTAGATTCTAAAAACAATTGTCAATGAATGAACATCTGATATAAAGTAATCAAAGGGCAGGGAATGTTTTGTTTTTGTTTTTTTTTTTCTGGCCGCTAAATGTTTTGACTGTTGTAACCTCACTAATTCAAGCTGTTGACTGGTCCTGGAGCAGGGGAAGCCAACCTGGGAAAGTGTGAAGATTCCCCTCAACAGGAATCTGGAGACGGCCATTACTGAAGAGCTTTTAGTTAGTGACAGTTGCTCCAGGAGCTTGGCTTTAATGAGTGTGTGATGTCTGGAGTCTTTAACTCATGTTAAGCTCAAACTAAGGCCAAGATCTGACTGATGCAATACTAGGCCTCAGTACTGTGGAGTTGTGTTTGCACCTCTTAATGAAGCTTGAGGCTGACGACGCTCCCTGGCCCTTGGCCTGGCTTTCCTCCCTCCCCTGGATCAGCCCTGCTTTAGCCAAGACTGCAGCAGAGCCACTCCATTAGTTCCTGTTTATTTCCCAGGCTTCCGAGCACTATTAGCTTAGTCACTGTGTGCAGCAATTTTTACCCTCCCTTTTCTTAAATCGTTGTTGGTTATTCATTTTGGTCCAATTTTCTCAGTCACTGTTGTAGGCAGGACATGAAAAAAGACTGAGATAATTAAATGCTTTTGCCCTGTGGAAAACAATGTTTTCCCCCCTCTTTGCTTAAATTACCATCACAGTGCCTGGGTTCCAAAAATTGTGTGTAACTGTGAGTGTGTGTGGAAGGACTTTACTTGGTTTCAGCATGAAAAGAAGGGGCCCCCCATCCAGGCAGCCAAAATCCTGCCGAGGAACTTGTCTGGGATCGTGATGTTCCGACAGCTCCACTGCGACAAGATACATAGTTTCCATTCAGCGACAAGCTTCTTATTGGTTACTATAGTTTCACTAATGCCCAATTGAAGGCGATGCCTAATCTCGACAGAATGGGTTAAAAGGTGCCGATGTCCAGAGCCACAAAACCACATGTTGAGAGTCAAGGGACCAAGCCCCCACAAAGCAAAACTCCTCTAGCTTTGATGTGGCCCTATCAGGGGCAGGAGATTGAGGAGAGAGGGGGAAGAATACACAGAGGCCCTTGCAGCACACAAACTCTCGAAGGATTCACTCACAATGGCAGCCACTGAAGTGTGGGTCAGGGACTCACAAACAGTGGGGCATCTCAGGATGAGAGATGCCCACTTCCTTTTTCCTCATCATCATCATTTGCATTGCCATTTTTCTCTCAATGGTGTAATCACTAAACACAAACCAAAGATTATAACAAACACACAATTTGCTCAGTTATTATTTAACATTACTTCATCATCATTTTCACAAGCCCAGAGTCAGAAAGGGAATGGTGAAAAGTGAGCAAAAGAATGACACAGAATAATGAGAAGTTAGAAGATACTAGTATGTTAAGGCTCTTATATGTCAAATGTCATGTAGGAGTATCTTGTGGAGGACAACATGAGTGTGTTTTAGGGGTTATTCTGTTTTTCACTGTTGCTGTTGCTCATTGGCACCGAGAAGTAGTTGAAAAGCTAATAATGTTTAGCGTATCTCAGGGATTACATCTTATTGTAGTAAGAAGAATACAATACTGCAGTGTTTATTTTTGCTCGGGCTTTGTTGCGGTCACTAAATGGTGCTGAGTGTAAAAATGTGGAGTGTGTGTTGCCATGGGTGAGTCATGACAGCACAAACATTCCCCACTCATCGCTTGTACAGTGTTATCTTTGGAAGGTCTCTAGAATTAAAATCAGACAGATAGCTGGAGATACAATTGATTGGCATCATTTTACAAAGGTGTTGAAAATGAGTTTGCAAATGTGTTTATGTCGGACAATGCTCTAAAATAAGCAGTACTGTATGGCACAGCATCTGCTTATGATGTTTATCACACAGACACAGCTGTTTGCAAGCCCATTCATTTATTAGGCATATTATCATTAGGCTTTCAAAAAAAAACAACAAAAAAACAACTCACTTGGCGTTTCTCTATCACTGAACATTGCCATATCTCTGCACATTGTTCAGGTTATGGCAGATTTTAAATCAATTAAGTCTGTAATTTGTAACAACTGCTGAGACTGGTTCAGGCCTAAACAAAGGCAATGGGATAACTGCCCTTTAGTGAAGCATCAATGGGCTTACAATGTGCTGAATTAGCTGGCATATTAATGACCAGCCGCAATACCCCTCCATTCTCCTTTCCCAAATCTGCTTATGCAAATGGTCCATGAATCCAGTTCAAAGGAGACCCTTTTAAGTGAGCCCTATTCCCTTCCACACTAGGGGCTGTGAGAGAAAGTGACATGAGAAAAGTTAGGGACACTTGTTTTTTCTTTTTTTTTTTTAAACTCCTCACAAAGCTTGATCCAGTTAGCATGCACCTCTGCTGGTTACTAGTATGGTAGGAGTTGTTGAGTCCATAGGACTGCTGCATGAGGGGTGGAGGCGGGGGGGCATAGCGGCAGGGAGTGGGTTAATCCAGCCAATTGTGACTGTGTGTTTAAAATGTGGTGTTCAGCAGGAGGGAAAAGCAGGACCCTTCCAAGTTCATGCCCCTGTGTGAAAGAGGAGAAAGGCTTTGGGGTTGGACGTTGAAGGGATAGAATAATCCCCTTCACATTTGTTAAAGGGCCACTGGTCTTTTGTGTTGGCCAAGACAAATTTAAAAGGCGATGTCATAATGGTTCAATTGCAATGATATCTTTGAGCACAATAGATGTGGCTTCTTTCCACGAACAACTTAAAGCCCCATTGTTCCTATTATTAGCCGAGATGTTTGGATACATGCGTACACTCTCAATGAGAATAAGTTGTTGTAATACAACCTGCTATAAAATATTGAGCATGATTACACATGTTGTGGTCTCATGAATGATACAGACACAGCGAGAAAGGAAGCGGCTACATGTCCCAATGGTGCATATGGTTTCTTTCACCATTATACGACCAGCCATAAAAAATGAGAAATGATAAAACTCTCAACACCTTTTTTTTTTTTTTTTTTTTTTTTTTTTTTTTTTAATTGCTGATATCTTTTTAAGATATAATAATTATGGATGAGCACTGACTTTCATTTTCTAACAAAATTTAAAAAGAAGATAGTATCAGTTTGACCTGTTCAGTTTTCAAGTTTGTTTTCTTTGTAGCTTTGTGTGACTTTGTTCCTGACATCAGTGATGATATATATGTTGGATATAATGTAGGAGTGGAAATTTTTGCTTGCGTTAAAAGGTCCCTTGTTCTCACATTCTTACTGGGGGGGGTAAAAGTACAGACTCTGAAGTACTCACTTTAATACCCATATGAATAGGACATATATCACCACTAGCCTTGCTTCTGTTTGAAGTCTTTCTTTTACAATACCTGACATCATATATTTGCCTGCATTTCCCAACAACTGCTGCCTGTTTATCTAGAGGCTTAATGCTGAGTTTATTCATCAAGTGCACACTCAACACACTGTTAACTCTCACAGGGAGTTGCCAATTAAACACAAAAGCTTAATTTATAAATCTAACTCTCTTAAGTACAGATAATACCCAATTGAGAGCTATTATTTATTATTGCAGGATTTTTCATGTGCTTCCTGGGAAGAGTCCAAGTTTTCTATGGATTGTGTGCCAGCGATAGAGGCGATAAGAAGCCTTATATCACAGATGCTCACTGTTTTACAGGGGGGGTCATTTAACCAAAACTTGTACCGTATGCAGACAGATGCTGAAAGCTATAAAACACAATGTTCACATCTTTATTTTAAACTATTGTTTATACCTGCCTCAGTATAACAGTGGAGGAAAGGTAAATAGATAATTAAATTGCAGTGCTATTTGCTGAATCTAAAATATTCTAAGGGGTCTGTGTATTTATTTCATCGGCCAATTCATTTAATCATTTGATTATAAAGTAGTAAAAGCGAAATAATTCTCATCTAACTCATGACTCACACCTGATCTTCTCTTTTCATCTAGGCACTGGGGGTGTTGGATGCTGGCCTCTCAGTGAATTTTCCTTCCTTAAAGAAGCTCATAATGGCTGTGTGAAGTCCCTTAGAGGGAGGGCTCCACTAGGTGACAGATTCTTCCTGTCCGTGAAATTCCCCCTGCGATAATTTGTCTTTGTGCTGATGGGCCCGTAGCTCCACGCGACATGGGTTATGGCAGCAAGGGCGGGGACCATCCTCATCACCTGCCATCTCCGTGGCCCTCTTGACACCCCACACATATAACCCCCCCACCCACAAGCACACACTCTTCATTCTTCTGTCCTCCCTATCCCACACCCCCCACTTTCATCTCTCCAGCAGGAGCTGTCTTCTCACTGGCAGAGCAACCAAATAATGGAGCTTGTCACAGACCTTGTTCTTTGTGGTTTTCAAGACCCAAGAAAAATGCAAACACTCCATTGTAGTCATTAGTTTTCCCATCCTTTCTGCCTGGGCTTGTGGGTGGGGGCTTTGACCTGGTTCAAAAAGGGACTCTGAGAGGAATTCAGCTTTTTAGAGAAAGTGAATTCTTGATGTCACATGCTCGGTGTGTGTGCATTATGTGTTGTAAATATGCAGCCATATTAATATGATCTTGGAGGGGATGAATCTGTATTACATACACACGTTGTATTCGCTCATCAATAAAATCTCTGGATATCTAGCCTGACTCAGCCAATATAATATATAAACATGCTAAAATTTATTTGTCAGGTAACTAGTTCATCAAATTTTAGATATCTCTTTGTCTAGGCTGATTCTTTCACATGGATCAATGAGACCAAGCCAACAGAGGTGTGAATGCAGAGAGGGATATTTCATCTAAGCTACAGAGTTCTTTAGGTGTTTAGTAGCTAAGAAAAGAGAGAGAACAAGTGGAGAAGACACTTCTGCGAAGCTGACAAAGCATTGATGATAATTTCTTTCATCTCTGAATGCATTTAACAAAGACTAACAGTGGAATCTGTAAACAGCACATGAATATGTGCAACACATTTCAGCTTCATTTAGTCAAAACTTACCTGTAACAACTCTTTGTGACACATTTACTGGCATACATGGATTTTAATCTCTTTGTTTTAATTCATCATCCCTGTTAATCCATTCAGTGTTTGGTGTAACACCCAAAGCTTGAATAGGTTGAACAGGTCTAAACAGGAACCAGACACAGTGCTTGCCATTCTCTGCCAATGCTGTTATGATATTGTGTGAATGCTTGTAGAAACAAACCAGTTGGGTCTGATTGAGAAGCTCATCAATGGACAAGGATAGACAAAGAGACAGCCCATGCTTGCTGCCTTTGTACTCATTTTAAATTCAGCTGTTATCTGGTATGTACCAGCTGTCCACTGTACACAAAAAAACTGCTGCCTTTCCCAAACCTGATCCTGGCATTTGCACTAAGTGAAGAGGAGCTGGGGCAGCATGGACCCCAGGCCCTTAGGGGACAACTGGAAGCCCACGGGAGGAACTTGATGGACAGGAGCGGAGGAGTATAGCAACAGGCTGGCACTCACACTGGACCCCGTATGCTTTTGAAGAGAAGCTGAGAGTGTGATTCAGATAGTGTGCAAGCATGTGCATGAATATGTGTGTGTATGTGCATGCCTGTAAGTGCTTCAATGCAAATGTTGGTGAATGTGTGTCAGATTTCTAAATGGAGCTTCCAGGCATTCAAGGAAGTACTTTTAAAGAAGCATGTGTAAATATAACCTTGAGAAAACAGTGTCTTATTTGCACACACATCCACAGTGTTCAGCAATCATACTTTAAATCAATGCCAGAGTCTTTACAGCCTGAGCATGATAGATAATGGCACATGCTTTGAAGTAAAGCTTATCTAAATACAGTTAAAAAGAATTGTCCTTTAACATAAAGCTACACATTCAACAGCTGAGCCCTCAACACATACCTGAACTTCCATGTGGGATTAATTTGTGTCAATATCTCTGCAGTCACACCCATCCCACTTTGGCAGAGTGTAATCCTCAACATGTTTAAACTTATATAATGTGAAAAGGTAATTGTGTGCATGTAAAGCTGCAAGATCATTTATTTGGAAGCACAGCTACTCTGGCTCATGGCTGCATAGATGTGTATTTTTTCACAGCTCATTTGATGTTGTTATCTTGCATTAGCCATAGTATTCCTTCTTGTCTTTAGTTTAGCAAAGCCCTCAGGTTATAGGCCCTCGTCTCACCCGTCTTACTAAACGACTTAACCAAACTAATGAATTAGCCAATTAATCAGAGCAGGACCCTCTCTCTGCCCTTAAGTGCTCATTTATAGAAGGAGGCTGCCCCTTTGACCTCTATTCCTCTAGGGTTGTTTCATGCAGCCTTATTGCATAACATGAAGTAAATATCGTTTCAAGACCATATTAATTCCTCACACGACCATCCATAAGTAATTAGTCACACTTAATATATGCATCTCATATTGTCAATATGTGTATATCTCAGCCTCATGTATGTGTATAAATATATATATATATATAAATATATATATATATATATATATATATATATATATATATATATATATATATATATATATATATATATATATATATATATATATATAAATATATATATATAAATATATAAATATATATATATATATATATATATATATATATATATATATATATATATATATATATATATATATATATATATCTGTGTGTGTGTGTGTGTGTGTGTGTGTATGGAGAAGGCCTGCATTTGTGTGCCTCTGTGTGTGTTTAATCCATTTAAAGCAGTGAAGCCACTTCCTCTCACCGTCAACCTTATCTGTAGCTTCTGGGGACAAAAATCATTTGCAGCAGAGTAAAATGACTGAAAATAATGGGGAAATATCAAGTGCATCTTTTTGCTCCCCCATTTTTTCCACCTGCTCTGAGTGAGCTTTATCAGGCCGAACACATCACAACATTGCCCCTCCATTTTTATTTTACTTCGATTTTATTTTACCCACTCAAACTTTTCATTTTCTGACAGATTGAGGCACCCTATTTAACAGTTTTATTCATCTTTGCCTGCAGGCAGGGACTGACGTTACAGTCAATAAAAACGGGAGAGCTTTTCAGGCACCTCTTCTTCCCCTTTCCTTTGTGTGCAAAGTGGCAGCCGTGAATTTAATCGAGGGAAAATGTTGTGATTACTTAATGGTTTCCCAGGCAGCCATGGACTGGAGAATTAAATTCCGCATCTGCTTTCCAAGGCGTTAATCTCCTCTCCTCACATTCCGCCTGTTATGATGTGCACACAAGAGATAATGTTTAAACCGACTAAAGCAGGGTAAACCAGCACAGGCTGTTATTGGCTTTATAATTACATAATTAACTTTTTGTTTCTAATCGTTACGGAGGTAATGGCTCTGCTAAAACGGGGGGCATCTGCTGAGCAGAAAAACCAAATCAAAAATCAATAATCCATAGAATGCCATTACAGTAAGTGCTTAAGCTTTAATCACAAGAGAAAGACAGAGAGATGCCACAAAAAAAAAGTAGAGCAGGTTTTTGTCCTCACTTCTCTGTTTTCCTTTCCTTCTTCTTTTCCAGTGCAGTAAATGAATCTCATTTGGAGACAGGGGTGTTATCTGTGGGAGAGGAGGCCCAGCAGCTGTGGGGAGCAGCAGGGTATCAGGCTCTGCCAGGTGTATGGCAGAAGAGAGAGAGGACCGACAGCCACCGTAAATTACACCTGGCCTCCCAGCACCACTATTGTAGGGCGATTGACCCACTCCAAATGAATTCCATTTTCTTCAGGTCCCTCCTTATTTCTAATTTACATTGTGATCATATATGTCTGAAAAATGATATCATAAAAAAGATGAATGTACTAATTACCTCTCCTCTTATCTCTCCCTCGCCCAGTGCTCACCCCTTTGGACTTCCTCCTCGCAGCATGTAAGTATGTCACTTATTTCATTGTGACAGGCGTAATGTATTCACAAAAGTGCACCATAAATACAGGCGTTCAGGTTGGCCACCTTGCACTCACGTCAGGGCCTTCACAATGCCATGCCTGCTCAAATGAATGGCGCATTGACAAACATTTCTAGAGCCAAATTACCTCTGGTGTCACTGTGAAATTAGGTTCTTGACCTGGCATCTGATGCATGCTTATATTTCTACATATTTTCCCCATCGATTTTCATGCATGGCATCCAGCCATTGTGGTGTGAGACGAGGCTCCCTATGAGAAAGGGGTTAGGGATATTTTAATACACCTGTGAAATGAGACTCTACTCGTCATGAATATGCTAAAGTAGAGCTGTCACAGCAGTCAGAGTGATATCCCCTCACCTCTGCCAGATGAGCTGGGAGAGAAAGGGGGGGAATAGCAGACTTCTACTCGAAGGAATTGGGGAATGGAGCTTATGCTGCCTGCCAGTGTCATTTTAACAAATAGGCTTATTAACAGTTCAGAGGCCAAGGACAACAGCAAGGTTACGCAACTACTTACATAGATGGGAGAATATGAGAGAAATATTGAGTTGCCTAAAAGGTGTTGATTGTGTGTGTGTTCCAGTTTTATTACTACACCGCCTTGTCTGAATGTTTTCTGTGTCCAGTCAGGGAGGCGACTTCCTTAAGTGTTTATGTCTCCTCACCTTGAGATGAACTTGTACTTTGCCTGTCAACATCTGTTTGCTTAAGATTTAACCCTTGAAAAGACTTTGACTTGGAGTGTGAGTCTTTCTCTGTCTGGGTTGAGATTTTTTTTTTTCTTCTTTTTTTTCCCAACTGCATCTGTTAGGCTCTTCAGTCACACATGCTCCATCATTTGACTCTGTATTCCATGACACTATGCTTTGGCACTTGACCTCCTGACCTCATTCCCAGACAGCTATAACCACCCCTCAGAATCTAGCATCTAGCAATATAATGGTAATTCATTGAGGTCTCTGTTCCAAACCTAAATAAGGAGCAAATCTCCTGAGAACGTATGAAACAATGTTGAGCAGGGTTGCAGACGTTATTTCTGATACAGTCTGATTCCTTCATGATAGGGTAGTTGTTTAAAGATATATTCACAGTGTCTGGCTTCATCTAAACTAATCCAGAAACTTTTGTTGTTAACTTAATGTCGAAATTCTATAAACTGAATTCCTTTCTTGAATTTAATTACTGTGATTGACATGGCTTCCACAAGTCAGAGCTATTTCTATTTAATTTAACCGTTAAACTCTGCAGAAAAGTCACATTTTCACCTCTGAAACTTCTGAAGGAGAGTACAGCCTCCTGTGACAAGCAAGACTTTCTCAAAACCACCCTCATTTTCTGTGTTGCTATTACCCTTTGGTGTCACATTTGGCATTTGTTTTAAGTTGAGTCTTTTCAAGCACAAAAGTGCTATCTTTAGCTATAAAAGGCAGCGTGAAACGCTTTGCTTAACCTGCTGACACAAAGGAACCACTTAAGCTGTTTTCCCCTCCATCGTGTAATAGCACAATGACTTACTTTCCATTTGAAATCAATAATGGGGGACACCAGTAGAGGATGGCAACCGCAGAAAGAGGACATGCTGTACCATTAAGCAGCTTGCAAAAGGTAAAAAGAACCTTGTTACCACAATGGGTTACAGTATTTAAGCAGCAAATTAACTATTTTCCAAAAGGGTGGATGATTAGAAAAAAACAACACACCAGAAAGGAAAAAAAACACACACACACAAGACCACCTGCACTGTTTTCCAACATTTTCAAAGAAGATAAATGTATAGTGTTTGTATAACTGGCATTTTAAAGGAATTCTTGCCAGCTGAGGTCCGGAAGATCTTCAAAAAGAGCTGAATAAAGAAGTGTAAAAAGCCTATTAAAAGAGCAGGTTTAATTGAGCATTATCAACCTTTCAAGGCATATTCATAAAAAAAAAAGTGCACAGGTTGCAGTTTTATTGCAAGTATATTACTTGGTAAACTACTCACTTGCTTATAGTCAGTTGTCATGTTACACCAGCAAATACAATGCTACAACTAGAATTATTTTCAAGATGTCTGGATTAAATTCAAAGCTTGATGAAACTACATTGAAATGAGTTTCAAAATACCATCAACCTTTACACGCTACTCTTTTTTAGAGTGTTTTTGAAGGTGCCCTGAAGGAAACCTTTTGGCGTTTCACATAGTTTTGACTGGAGGAGAAATATGTTGTGTTTGGTTAGTTTTGTTTAGTCTTTACACCCCCTGTGTCATTTTACATTGTAGTAACATCTAAGCTATATTTGTTAATGAAAAACTTGTATATAGATTTATTGAGTATTATGGCTCTCACACCTGCATCTTACCCAAAACCTGCTGGGAGAAGACATGACATATCTCAGTGGGACCTTTATAGTGAAATAAAGAGCATTGTCAAAAATCTGTGGACACACCTTAGATGATCATTGGCGGGGGGGGGGGGGGGGGGGGGGGGGGGGGGGGGGGGGCTTTTTTTCTTATTTTTGAGACCCAAAAAACAGAAATACAAGTCATCTCTCATGAAAATACTATACAAATCCAGTGTGTTTGAAGAAAAAGTTTACGTGTGTAAACATGTTTCTTTAAATCTCCAATATTTTCAATACATGACTGTGGTCAATCTTTCAGCAGACCTGCTGAAAACAGGTCCAATGCAAATCCAATGAGCAAAGCTGCCCTTGGGGTACTGGTGTGGTTGGTAGGAGTAAGCCTCCTGAGCTTGTATGGAAGCCTGGAGGGCACTAGGCCACCTGGCCACAAAGAAGGGAGCGGCAATGATTAATGCACCTTGTTTAGGTTGCCGTCATCGGAATGAGACGGACGAGGGCTCAGGATGATGGATGAGGACCAGAGCAAGGGCTGATAAGACATGGCCCATGAATCTGTTCTACATCATCGGCTCCTTTGATCACTGACAGAAGTTCAGAGATGGCCTGTGCATCTGTCCAAACAAACAAAAGCCTTTTCCCTCCCAGACGCCTCTCTCTTGCTCCGCAACACTGCAACTATTCCCCACCCCACCTTCCCAGCTTCAATACCATGCTTCTCAGGTTTGCTCTCACTTGTAAACAAACTGTAGAGAGACAAAAATGGAACGACAGAAGGGGCATGCACTTGAGAGCAAAACTGAGTGATAAAGAAGAGAAAAGGGTCAGGCTGGATTGGAAAAGACAGAAAGACAGAAAGAGAGAGAGCAAAGTATCCATAAAGGGAGCTTGAAAGCTATGAACCATGGCAGCATGGGTTAAAGCCCCCAAAAGGAACCCTCCTCTGCAATGACAGATTCGGCAGATAAGAGATGATCCATGAAAGCCGATCGGTGTGCTGACAGCAGGAGAGAGGCCTTGGCCCTGGCTAGCATGGGCGCATTACAGTGGGCAGACGCAGCTGTCAGGGCCAAGTGGGCCCTCAGCTCTCTACCATGCCACCACGCTGACGTCACACAGAGAGGGAACTGTCCACCCCTTTCCTCACTCCCTCCAGTCTGTGAGCACTGCATTCCAACACTGAAACATTCCCAGGCGAGTATATTGCACAACTTTATTTTGGGCCGCGTTTAACTGGCAGGTGTTGAAATTAACCTATCTCAGCAATTCTGACATATTGACATTGTGTAAAGGAATGCAGGGGCACACTGAGTGAAGGATTCTGACAGGTAAAGCATAAAAGATTAGACTTGGATTTATTCAGGAGAATCGCATTGAGCCGCAGTTATGAGGCCTCTTTTTCTTGTCTAACACTGTTATACTAAGGAGCTTTAGCACTAGTCTCCAGATAGACAGACAGAAATATGGACAGCATGGAGAATGAGATCCACTGTGTAAAACAGGAGACTTTCATGTACTTTCCCTGCTGAACATGCGGCCGCATGGCACTTATTCCGCCAGCCTCCAAAGAAAATTACCCCATTTACCAAGGGGGCTGAGAAAAAAAAAAAAAGGAGTGCAGACTATTCCCTCAAGGAAATGAAAGGCAGTAATAAGCTTTTTAATTTTTACTTGAAATTATTTTATGCTCAATAGATACACTCAGGGTCCTCATTGCCATTTAAATGATTATTCTCGCTAAATTATTTTAATCCATTTTCAGAGGAAAAAAATTCTACATCCTCATTTAAACAGCTAAATGGGGGCATCTTTTAACTTCATGTGGTCGATATAGTAAATTAAAGAACTAAAAGCCCGCCTTTTATTTTTGTATTAATTTCAAATTATCGACTCAGTAATGGATATCTTCTAATATTAATGCTGAATTATTTTACATATAAATGCCGAACTAAATGCACTGATTCATGGCTCATCGGCTTATTCTTATACTGTTTGTTTGAATCACAGATTTGATGAGATTTTGTGTAAATAAAAAAAACAACTTTGAAGTAAACAAATATGATTTAGTAGCAAAAAATATTTTTATCAATATGCATGGAATAAATTTGGGAAGCCTGTTTTGCAACTAGATGATCAACTTTTTAAAATCCATTCTCCATGTTGCCATTCAAAGCTGAGATAAGAGCTGAGGATATGTAACTCATAGCTCTGACCTTGGTCTGAGAGCTGATCGCTTTGGTCTTTTTCTCTTTTTGATCTTGTATCTCTCAGAGTCCTGCTTCACCTCCGCTCATGTTTAAACCCTGTCTCTGTCTTCCTCTCACTCCCTTCTCTTCATTCTCTTGCTCACCTTTCTACTCACATTAAATGCTGAGGTGAATACATGAAAAGATTGGTGACCTTTTAATGAAAATGTCAGTATTCCTGTAGTGGGAGGAGAGGTAAGCAGTACATTTCAAAAACTGGGCACAGTTTCTATGATGCTGGAGCTTTCAAAAATGTAACTACATTTTGCATGAGACCTCCAAAATGTCTTCTTTTCCCAATTAAGTCTTAAATATTTCTTTGTATGACTTTTTTTTTTTTTTTTTTTTTTTTCATTTTTCATTACATCAAGGTATGCCTTCTGAGGTGCCTCTTTGAGTTTGCGATTACAGGCCCATTTTATAGTCTTGACTGTACTTCTGTTGATTTATCTCTATTCTTAATTAACAACAAGTGAAATTCAATATATGCATTAAAAATGAGCTCATACAGATCCTAAGTTTCATCCAGATAGTCTGGAAAACATCAGAGCAAGAGACTGGATGTGTAACTCCTTGGTGATTTCCACAGCAGTATTTCAGCCACAACTAAGCCTGACAGATGTACACCTGAGAAAAAGTCACTAGGGCTAATGTCACTTTGATGTCTTTCTTTCAAGTGCTTTAGCTTTGTCTCCTTCCTTTTTCTTACTCTTATGCACATGAGTCTAAGTCCACCTCTAGGAATTGAGATGAAGATCTTCCTGAGTGGCTCAGAGTAGCAGATGCCACACATAGCAGTCATGATCATTTGTCGACAGTACCTCTGCCTTTTGTCACGTTTTGTCTTCCATCTCTATTTTTAGTGTGGCGAAAAGACGTCAAGGCGAAGGTGTACTATAAGTAAGTGACAGCCTGACGCCCAGCTTTATTTGATGCTTGCCAGATCAAAGCCTCACTGCAGGGCACGCTAATTTGAAGTCCACCGCAGTGATGATCACTGTGCATGATTACCCCACAATGGCACTCCTATTAATCACATCACTCTGATTATTCTAATTTGATTTGACTCAGCGATGCCTCTCCCCAGTTTTATCTCTGTCCCTCTTTCTCTTTTACTGTCTCATCACCGTCATCACAACGTCTCCCAATAAATCTGTCAAGTGGGGCGACTGCTCTCCGCAGTAAGTGGATGACATTTAAAAGGCTACAACATGACTGACAGTGTACTCACAGAGGGAGGGAGTGAGAGTGCAGAAGGGGGAGGAAGATGAGGAGAAGCAGAGACAGAGAAGATGAGGGAAGGAGGGGATGCCCAAGTTAATACTTACAAATGACTAATGTCTCCCTCAGCAGGTGCCACGGCCAGACAAACTGGATAAATATTGAGATTCCTCTGAGCACAGCAGCATGCGGAATGAAACCCAACTGTTTCTAATACAGCTCCAGAAGTGACTGCCTCTGTTGGGTAGCTTAGCTCTGTCTATCCATATCACTCTGCTTGGCTAATTGCTCTGTGTGTTTTGGGGGAAATGTTTCCAGTTCATCCACACTGTCACAAGCTCCATTGACTGAGTGATTGTCTAGGTGGGTATTTTTCATCTCAGTTCTTTTAATATATACATCACTACATAAAACATTGGACTAAATTTCCAGAGAACATTTCATCCATTGGGACTAAAACATATATGGTTCTTTAATTTTTCCTTTCTGTTTTTAACTATATTTTTTTAAAGGTTTCAAATCCTTATCATTTACTCCTACATTGTCTTCTCATCTCTTTTGGATTACAAGGACTAATGAAAGAGAAGGTCCATTAATAAAACAAAACAAAAAAAAAAAAAAAACATTGAAATCAACTAAAGTAAATATCAATTTAATCATCTAGGGTATTTTACTTTAAAGTAAAACTACTACTTTTTTTTAAGTTATTTATTTGTTTGTTTATTATCTGACTGCTACTGATTCTTATGTCACCAAAGATTCTTTCAGAAATGAGCCATCTACTTCAACCATGTTCTTAAGTGCATTTGTTAACACCATGCAGGATACTTGTGGCTGATATAATCATCATGGTCTTCTTCATGTAACAGTTTGTTTATTTGCATTAAGCTGTTGTTTGCTTTTTCTTTTTTTTTTTTTTTTTTTTGTGGGGGGGGGGGGGGTTAAACCAGACAAATTAAGTTTCTTTACTGATCTTTAGAGCAAATCATGATTGTAAGGAAAAATAATGTGCATTTACTTTCCTTTTACTGATCCCCACAGCTTATGTTTTAAATTGTATACATATTAATATCCTGTTTGTCCATTGTTCTTACACATCCATGTCATGATGTGATCTGACTATTCAGACCAACCATCCTTGCCTCAGCATAAATTAAAGATATTTCTAACTTTCCCAGTTGAAGATCATTATACATGCAATTATCGCTAAATTTATTGCAAAGACTTTATTTCTTATGTTTTTGAGTACCGATTTTGTCAGATAATGCTCCAGATACCAAATCAAACTTAAAATAGAGCAAATTTACAATTTAGTACTGCATGACTACAAGTTGATCATAGACTTTATTAATTTCTTTTCAATCACATTTTCTAATATGCCATGTTGTCTAACAAAGGAAAGAGCAAAATATTTGAAAAAGAGCAGCTTCATTGGCTTTAACGATAAACACTTCCATTTTACTGTTTTTTTAAGAAAATGTGTGACTTTTAAGTTTGTGCAGCAGACTTTGGTTTCCCCTGACAAATGTTGAGTTACTTTTCTACAGCAATCAAAAAGAGTACTGGATAAGTTTTAATATAGACAAATTACAGTTATATTGTATTATGTGAGTTTAACAAGGGCGCATGTGCCTGTTGTGTTCTTGTGTCATTGAAGTTTTTCAAAGTTCCATTATTTTGGATCAGTCACAGCTTTTGTGAGACTGGTCTGAGCCACCAATGTCATTATTACAAACTCATTCTCACTTATTAAGAGTTCCAATAGGCCTTGTGTTACAAATACTCACAATGCATAGATTACTAAAACACAACAGAATCCCCTCACAAACTTTCCTGTGCATATCTTTCTGTTCATGGAGATGAGTTATTGCTGGATGCAAACTCAATATATTAACCTACAACTATAGAGCAGCATGTTCCACCCTGACTCTTTGGGTCTTGTCAAGGAGATTTTTTGTGCGTCATGAGAGCTGTGTCCTGGACTGAAGCTGAGACAACACCAAAGCACTTCCTGTTTCCAGACAATAGCTCAGGCCTACCATGTTTTACCCACACAGCAGGCATCGACTGCCCTGCGGAGGGCAGGAAGCTGCTCCAGCTGACCCACTGGCTCCTCATGTATACAGTCACAGGAAATTCCCTGAGCCAGTTAAATAAGTTCACCTCATTTATGCTGCTGACACGGACTGTTTCAAGTGAAATTCGTATTGGCTTGGCTTTTAGTTGCTGTAAATGCACGTAAGTAAAACTTTCAAATACACACCTTCTTTTATCCTGGGCATAACTGAAGAGTATTTTAGTCATGTGTTCCAAATAAAGGAAATATACTGACATACGTAAAACCAATTCTATCTGTTATTTCTAAAAATATCAACAGTACAAGTTTACAGATTAAAAACAAAAAAAAAAAAGAAGAAAATATCACTTGTGACAACTAGTAATGGTAGTGATAAAAGGCTGTCAAAGTCTACTACACTTCCACTTGTGTCATTGTAAGACAATACAAGCAGAAGAAATGTCAACAGAGCTTCTGAGCTTGATAAAGCCCATAACCTCAATAAAACACACATTCTTCACTGTGTTAGTTTAGGAATGAAATTCTCTATTTGAAATACGCATGTCTCCATGTCACTGGAAGTTCAGCAAGATTAGATATGGCACAGTTTCCTTTGCCTTTATTCACTTCTGTTTGCTGATGGAGACCAAAAATGGAGAACAGTAAGGTTAGTTTTCATGTTAAATATTACATGTGCACTATATAGGATGTAAAGAAATAAATAAAAAAAAAAACAAAAAAAAAACCACACATTTGAATAGACTAAAAAACAAAACAAAACAAAACAAACACGCAAGGCTCCTGCTTTCTGTGGTACACTTTCAGTACTATAAAATTCACACCTATGGGTGCAGAATGCCCAGACAGAATTGCCCATTTGGCATACAGATGGCACTCCTGGTGAAGTGTGGTGTAATTGGTGCACAACCATGGCACTGTGTGGCCTAGCAGCCGGGGGCAACACATTTTCTGGACAAAGGGCAGGACGTTTTTGGCTCAGTGGTGGGTTGTGGAAGGATGGTGGGCCATAATGCTGTCGCCATATGTTGTGTAACTCTTATACAGCCTGTATGTCATTGTGCATGTAGCTGGAGGGTCACATGTCTTTGTGTGCAATGTGTTATGGTGTGACACTGCCATTATGGATGAGTGCTGACAGCCGGTGCAATGGCCACAGACAGAGGGCTTGTACTTGTTGTGTTAACACTGGTGGGACACAATAATCTGCTACTTGTAAAGCAGGTATCGTCCTGACAAAACCATTATTGTCTTCACATGTTAATGAGGGCCGGGGAGAGACTGGGAAATAGATTTAGAGTAGACTGTTCCTGGCCATGGCCTGTCTGAAATAAGGGTGTATGATGGGGGTGTTGGACAGAGAGGCGGGGTGCGGGACATTAGGTTTGTTCTCTTGCATCACTGAGCACTGGAGAGTTGTCTTAAATTGGCACAATACAAATTAGCTAGGCTAAAGAATAGCAACCACAGATGGGGGTGGGTGGGTGCGTGGGGGGCACAGATGAGAAGCCTGAAGATTTAAGTCAAACATACAATAGCATTCTGCAACAACCCTCCTCCCCCCCTTCTACACAATTTCCCCACGTCTTGTATAAAACTCCGTTGGAATAAAAAGACTTTTTTAGGGTGTGTGTGTGTGTGTGTGTGGGGGGGGGGGGGGGGGGGGGGGGGGGGTTGGTATCCTCTAATGATGCAAGCAAAGATGCAAGTCAATAGAGCAATTCATTAACAAATCAAAGTCCCAAGGGCCTGCTGGCAGTATGGCTGTGTTTGTGAAAACCCTCCTTCAGAATGAAGACCCATATGCTTGGGGTCAGGGTGACGCCCTTCTCCACAGTGTTTATCATTCAGAATACACAAACTGTCGTTAGGGTCACTGCTATCTAACATGTCCGCTGCACACACAACAGAATTTCCATATGGTCTGTGAAAATAGATATGCAGTTGGATCCCTGTTTCTTCCCACGCCCTGGCCTTAAGAGCCTCTAACTGCAAGGTGGTTTGTATATGTCCCTACACTTCAGGTTGATGAGTTACAAGGGATTTTCTCCACTGTGAGATTACATTAAGTCTAAGTCTAAGTTTTACAAAGCCATTCGGAGCTCAGAAAAGTGGCCGATTCAAGACTTTAAAACAACAAACAAACAATAAAAGAGAAAAGCTTACTTCTTTCATTTTTGACATTTACCTTTTTCTATGCTCTTGTTTGGTTTCCCTCTTCTTCACACCTTCCAGAATCCTTTAGAACTCGTGCAGCACTGCTGATGATGTTGCTTCATAAGAACGTGAGGGCAGTACTGATGGCTGTCTATGAGAGTAAAGCACATTGAGATAGTGGTGACCCACTGAAGAGGATTCCAGCCTGAGGGCACTTCACATGACTCTTTCAAATCCACACAAATAAAGCCCTTTATGGCCTGAAAGTGGCCCCACAGAATGGGTGATACAGAGCCCCCTGAAAAGCCCAACACGATTGTCATGGATATTATACGACGTGAGCAACAACGGGCTGAGGAGACAAGTGTTGATCAGGAACAAAACTCGAGCAGACTTTTCCGTGAGGCGGGCCAGGGAATGTTGACAGGCCGGTGAATGGTCTGTTTAACCCTTTGAAAGTGAAAGGGGGTTCCCTGAAACAAATGCATTCTGATAGACTTTGTACGCACTGGGACACAAAAAGTACACTAAGCCGCTGCAAGGGAACCAGGCAGAAGGCAAGAGACGAAAATAAGATTGGAAAGGTGGGAATGTGTTTTCGCCAGATTCCATCAGCCCGACTCTTCTATTTTCTGGCTTCAACGCTTCTCTTTTGAGCTCAACTGAGAGATGATTTAAGCCTTGACTGGGCTTGGGCATCCATTTTGATTGAGCCCATTTACAGTTTTAGACAGACTGTTTGTTCACAAGAGTATGGTACAGTTTGATGGAGAATGTCAAGCCTGAATTGAATACTATTCTTCTGGCATTGGCATTCATTCTTTCAAGCGCCCAAAAACTTTATTTCTCAATCAACACTCAGGTGTAAAACCAAGCTGTCAAAGTGTGGTTGTGATACTTACAAATAAACGCTGCCAAAGAGAATCTCTTGCCACAGAAAAGAAATAGTTAGTTAGTTAGTTAGTTTATTTTGTTTCGTTTGTATCAGTCACGATCAGTTTATCCATTTCCAAAAAAAACAAAAAAAAAAAAAAACAATCAATCAACAAAAACAAAATCGCCATAAGCAAAGCTTGTATGCCTAATAATGTATATGTAAAAGTAGAGTTACCTTAAATTATACAAATAACAAAAACAAAGGCACTACATACACAATGTGTATAAAGAACAGACTTTTATAAAGAACAGTAATTTATAAAGTTGCATATCTCTCAAAAATAAACTGATAAACCATCTTTAAAATAGAAATAAAGAGTTACATTTTTTTAACCTCATTTCTGAGTTTATTCCACAGTTGAACACCCCCAAAATACAAACATCTTTGTTTCACCCCTTTCCTAGATTTTGGAACAATAAATTTACAACAGTCTCTGAAGTTATATTTACTCTGCTGAGGCTTAAAGTATTTTTGGACACCTTCTGGAACAACATTTTGTTTAGCCTTAAACATAATTTGTATTGTTTTATATTAAGCTATATCATCAAATTTCTTGAGTTTTGATTTAATAAATAATGGATGTGTATGATCATAATATCCAGACAATTTTTTTTATCAAGTGTATGGCATGTTTTTGTAATAGAATGATGTCATTAAGTGTTGTCTTGTGGGTGCCACCCCACAGTTCAACACAGTATAACACATACAGAAGTATTAACATACAATAAATAATAGACAAAGCTGTTTTTGGTAATAAATCTTTAGTTTTATACAAGATACCAAGCTTTTTTTATTTTTTTTATTTTAACCTTAAAGTAATGTACATGATGTTTCCAGGTTAATTTGTAATCTATTATAACCCCTAGAAATGTCACTTAAAAAAATGCCTTGATTTCAGTGCCATCTATTCTTAATTTGACCTCTTAAAGTGATTTTTTTGTTCTTCCAAATACCATGAATTTAGTTTTAGAAACATCTGTAAGGTTGTAGAATTCAAACAATGCTACAGAAAAAAAAAGTAATAATGATGTCATTTAAAAATGGTAATGACTGCAATGGAAATGCTTTACTTTGTAATTAAACTTTGCTCTAAAACAGATATTACTCCTGCTGATTTAAAATTGGGGCATATGACAGTTATGAGGCTGTTAATTGCAAAACTGCTCAGCATTGCTAATTGTTCCACGGGTGAATGAAATAAGGCTCTGGTAGGGGTACTCTATCAATGTGATGGGGCTGCCGCTGGCCTCTATTGCACTCCACTGTGTCACCTGTGAGCAGCCAGCATATTTGTTAATACATGTCTGCTCAATGATTCGTTTAAATAGGAAGTAATGTTCATTTGTGAAGTGTGTGAAGGTTAAACTGACGCATGGACAAGTAACAAAATTGACATATTCATTCTTTTTCAAATATTTTTTGGGGATTATGAAAACACGTAACACATTTTTAAGTCACATTCCAGTTGACAAGATCTCAGAATTCAGTCCAGAATGGATATATTGTAAATATGCCACCAATAAGTGGCTGTATGTTCAAATGTACGACATAGCTAAACTCAACATGAGTTTTGTCTTGCAAACTGCTACACTGATGCTGTCACCTTTCAAATTATCTCACACAGCCTTCTCAGAGAGCAGAAACTTCTCCAGTAGAGCCCCTGCATGCTGACGGTTAATCCTGAACTTTGGAAACTGCAAGGGTGGGAGGGTTGGGGGAGAAGGAGAGAAATGTGCTTAGTTCAGCTCCTTCTTGTCACAGGGTGTAGTTTGAGTGGGAGCAGACATGGCTGCCATTGTGGGAATGTTCTGTGTTGCTGTGTTTGTGTCAGGAAGGCTTTCAGCAGCGAGCCTTGTGACAGTGAGGACGTGTGAGGTGCATTGAGATGTCCTCGTTCTAGGAATACTGCCACAGCCGCCGTGAGACCAGCCAATTATGCCTCCAGCATGCAAATGTCTCGCAGAGAGAGGGAGGGAGACAGAAACAGAGAGAGAGAGAGCACATAAGACAAAGACACAATGGGGTCTGTGAAGGTTCTGTGTGTGCCCTACCAGTCTGAGACTGTTGTTTAATTGCCATGTTTACCCAGCGACTACATCCATGGCATTAGCACACAGTGTAGTGTCATTTGTGTTGTCACAGCACTCTACAGCACCACGGGGTCATTATTGCTCGACTGGCATGAGCGGGGGAAATTGACATATTTTATGTGGGAGATCCTGATACACTCCATGGAGTTGTTTTCTCTGCACTTTCAAACAGCCATGGGGCCAATTAATTTATGACCAGTCCATATTCCAGGGACTGTTGTTGATTTTAATGGTCTGGTTAGCTAGATCTCACATGTCACTTTGTATCTGATGAGACAGAGAACTGTAGTCTATTATAACAGGGTTACATTAGATGAAAAATACACATAGTTTATAACCATTTTGAAACAGATAAATGTGTTTGTGAATTTATAAATACACACATACATTTACATATTTGCTTAACCATTGAAAATGTTACACAAAAATTCCACCAAATACAACCTAGATATAATTAAGTCATCATTCAGTGGCTTTTCATTTAGAAACTAAATTTGATATTTTCATCTACACATCAGTGAGAAGTAGTTGATCATTAATAACATTGTGAATTAATTTCTAATTTTGATTTAGCATTTTGTTTTTTGCCTTCTTTTGATGAAATTATGCTATTTCAAGCTGTCACACATTATAGCAGTGACAAATACAGAGGTAGGAGGAGGGAGAGAATGAATAAAAAACACGGAGAGGGAGGTGAAAACAAACCTCCTGAATCCCTGACTACCTGGTCAACACAGGTGGCAGATTCACAGGAAACAGATTTAATTATGCTCCTGGTAACAATGCTTTGTCCTTACAGCGGCTGACATCGCTGTTGACAAAGGCCGCCACTGCATTCTAATCAGGAAACAAAATGCCGTGGAGCGCCCCAAAGCCCTGTTGGAGAATCATTAGCCAACCACCTCCCAGGATCCTGGGGAAGCAGCAGAGTACAGCTCTGACATACAGTGCAGTGCCATCAGGCAGACAGAGCTGGCTTTCCACCCTGGAGACTGAGGTCCACCAAGGGGAGAGGACAGAAGCTGACCAACTGATAGACAGACAGACAGAGCGACAGCCGGGTTGCCCTGCCTGGTCGTCCCACCAGGGCTCAGCTTAACAAGGAGGCTGACAGGCTGCAGCTGGGTCCTGCCTAACGAAGGCGGGGACATTAGCGGGGCTCTACGTCTGTCTCATTAAAAGACATCAACCCACCTTGATTTCCACACACGCTGCCCACTTGTGTGACAGCTCGGCATGCCACCAGCCAGTGAGGAAGAGCGGCGTAGGGGCACCGCAGGGCAGATGACTGGAGGAGCTGTTGACATTACAGCATAGGGAGGGACGGGGGTCAAATGTAAGGGTGACCTCTGTCTCAGGGACAGTGATGACCTCGTTAGGGGCCCTTGACAAAAGCAGGACTGGCTGGGTGTCACCACTGTCATGGTATACACAGGTTGGCTGACATCGCAGTCTCTCATTGCTGCAGCTCCCACCGTTCTCTCCATGACTAGTCTGTACTGCTGACACAGGGGCGCTCGCTAATGAGCATCAAAGGGCCTGTCCTTCAACTAGTAATGAGGACAGGTGACGACAATATCACATAATAAAAGCGCCTGGAACATGAGTCTGGACAGTGGAGGCCAGAGCTGTATGAGAGAGATGAAAATAACATTTTAAAGGGCTGACTCTTTCGAACTACCCAGCAGTTCCATTTTTTTTTTTTTTTTTTTGCTGCAATCAGAAAGCTATTTATGAAATAAAAAAGTGAGTTAAAATCCAGACATGTCCAGATTTCAAGTGGCTTCCTCTTTAGTTCAACAACATTCAGAATGCTGGCGAAATATACTACACAGTTCTAGCAAAGGTTTGTAATTATGCAAAAGGGTCCCAGTGCAGCAGTATTATGCCCCCTGGTCTCAACTTAGCTCCATATATTCACTTCCAACAGCTCTCTCTGCAGGTCTCCAGAGCTCAGTTTAAGAGGAGGATGAATAGAGTGATGAAGTACGGGTCACATGTCTGTTTGATCCAGTGATAACGAGGGGGCTGAAGAAATAATCTATCAGCAATAATCCCTGACTCAGGAGACACCTCTGCAATACACACTCTCACTTGGACATATGCACTGCAGATGACAGATGCACACAGAGGCATACATCCGACACACGCTTGCACTGATCACCATATTCAGCAGGCCTTCATTATCACTATAATGTGAAGCAGGGGAGCCTGCAACCAAAATGACCAATTATTCAGCATCAAGTATATTGCCCCTCTTTCACTCAGAGGGATTTATTACCATAAGATACTGTGTGAGCATAAGTGAGTGAGAACAGAACACAGACAGGCAGACAGATAATGCTGTTTATTGTTTAGAAAGGTACAGACAGTGAACACAGCACCACTGGGACCTTTCTGGATCTCAGTTAAAAAGGGAGCACGTAAAACACACAGGAGAGGTTATCAAGAATAAGATGCCATACTCTACACCCATTAATCATTTATAATGTGTACCATAACATTTCGCTCTCTTCTTTAGTCACAGTAAAGGGTAGGATCCCATTTCCTGCTTGGGTCGTGTAAAGATAATCATGTATCCATTTACATTTCCCATAAAGGAATATGGAGATGAGGTGAACAGCCAGCAGGGGGGTTTTCTCTCTCCCTCACACACACAAACACACACACAAATACTAAGGGACAATTGCACGCACACACAGACACAGTCACGAATGTATTTGCCTTGCTATGCTGTCACAATCAGGACATTTTGAACTATCACAGATTTAGATTAGAAGCTGTCAGTGTTTTCGTTGCAGCCACCGTTCCCAAATGAAAGGCTGAGGCGAAGCGAATGAACAAAACAACATCCTAATGATTGTTTATACAGTGGAAACATGAAGCAATTTTGGCTGATTATTGGGACAATGTCTGCCAATGACGCCATTGTTAGTGTACAGGCCAGAAAGGCGGAAAAAAGAGAAAGACTGATTGAGAACAAAGCAGAGACAGCTGAACCCATCATCTTTTATTCATTACATAAATGACATTTTAACAAGAGAAAATTCCTCATTATTGCTTCATTATACTGTATTAGATCTCCATCTAGCAGAGTGATAGAGTGATAGTGCTTTTATGAATATCAATATGTTTAGACAGGGGTCTTGCAGAGACCTCTGTCAAGGTCAAAGCTATATGTTATGACAACATAAACCACAATAACAGAATAAGGTTGCCAGATAGAAGAAGAAGAGGTCTGATATTTGTCAGAATACACAGCAAGTCTTGCAAAAATTTAGTCTGAATCTCGAAGAGTTGCCATTTCTGAATGTTTTAACAACCAGTAGTGATGATGACATCATGTGATCCAGAGCTATTAGCCATAACTTTCTAATTTTTCAATGAAAATGGGATATTATGACCCACAATCGGTATCTTTGGGGTATGTGTATGCAGAGAAGCTTTCTAACATTAGATAAATACATATGTGGCATAATTTATTACAGCACATTTTTTATTACAATGTATTTAAAAAAAACAAAACAAAAAAACATTCAATTGAAAATGCATGCTTTTCTTTTTACAGTGGCTGAAAAATGTGCATGTCAATCAAAGTGAAGCAAGTGCTCACTGACAAGTGAGAATAGTTTATTCAAATTGGTATGGTGGCTGAGAGCAGAGTACGGTAAATGTCTGAATGCAGAATGAGGTATTTATGAAAAATATGGCTACGCTGTCCTCCATTCTAAAGAAGCATTATACTGACTCAAGAAGGAAGGTGAGAATGTTGACCTTTATGCTCTGCAGTCTGTGCACACTTAACTCAACCACGCACATGCACATGTGCATGCATGCACACATCCAGGCACTGAAAAGCATGAAAACAACACAGTACATAGTTTTTCTCTTCTCTCACACATCCCACCTCAGCTTGGGGGATGTTATCTCAAATAATTACCGGTGGCCTCTCCCTGTCCCTAGTGGCTGATGCTTGAGCACGGGTAGAGACAACAGTAGGTCACAGTGGAGGGTCTGCTCGAAGAGGAAGTGAAAGTGTTAGCAGAGAGTGGTGGTGGTGGTGTCGGTGGGGGCGTGGTAGATCTAAGACTGGCCTCCTATGGCCCTGGCAACAGCTCTTAATTAACCACCCAGGTATTCCTGAGCCTCACGGCCCACTGCCCGGCTGGCCATATGGCTGGAGCTGCGCCATAGCCATAATTGCCAGGGGAAACACTGCATCAAAAAGAGCTCAGCCAACATAAAGCTTGTGTAAATTATTTTTAATGGTTCCCTTCTGGCAGGAGCACGTGTTTGCCATCTCAAAAAGAAGGGCTGAGCAAATTATTCGCCCTTGACCCCTCTTTTCCGTGCACTTGCTTTATGCTTGACAGTGTGACCCGTCTACCTAATTCTAACCGGTGTCTTATACACACATACATGCAAACACACACACCCCCCAACACCATTAGCACTGTTAGACTGCTCATGTTATACTGCTCAAGTGAGTGATTATAATTCAACGAGAAGCCATTTTTTTCTGTACGGCTGCATGTCTTGATGACTCATTGGGATTTTGTTTAATTATTGGTCACTACATCAACTTAAATCCAACATTAAATTCTTATATACAGGCTAAATATTTCCTCTCTTGTGAATGCATTATTAAAGAGCAGATGGTGTGCAACATGATTATTTAATTACGTTAAAAAGTGCAGTGCATGCATTTCATATTTCATTCCAAGCCATTTGTGAGTTCCCATCAAAATATCACCTTAATTGCTCTTGAAACCAACAACCATCTTGACTCTCCCATCACAGAGAAAGGAGATAAAAAGGAACCAAAGATTATGATATGGCCTTCGGTCTGTAATTACCTAATCTGTTGTTCTAATGGTCTTTCGTGAACAAGGGTGAAAATTGTGGTGAAATTGGTTCCATGCCTGTCCTTTCTTCTCTACTTTGCCCACCTCCTCTCCCTCCCTCTGTTCTTGTCTCTTTTTCTCTTTCAGTTTGGATTGCTAATCGTCCCAGGAGGGCTCCAGGAGGGATAACGTAGCACCTCATTGCAGTTTTCCGCTTGTGTTATTTTTGAATCGTTCTTGTACAAGGATGTTGTTGTGAAGGAGGGAAGAGGAGGGGGGCAGTGTTCAGTGGCCTCCAAGATGAGTTAAGACTGCTGGCTTTCCCCTGTCTGGTGGCTACTCACAATATGTCAGGAACACAGGACATTTCCATGCCCCTGTTCCCCTTTTGCAAGTCTCACGCCAGGCCATTGGTGAGCTGTTTTTTTAAGGAAGTGGCTAGCAATCTGGTCAGAGCGACCTCACATCTGCCCTGCTAATGAGAATGCTGGCCTCCTCCCAATCTGCCTCCCTTAACAGTGTCCTTACCCACACAGGTCACGTCCTCCAAGGAGATGAACGAACACAATACAATACAGACATGCACCGAGACATGAATACATGCGAGTGCAAAACACTGTCATGCACGTACTCAAAACTGATAAGAAAAGATATGTTTGCACAAAGATTCAGCTGCACAATATGGTGCAACTCCAAAGACTTGTGCAGACATCAGCTCACACTTAACTCAATATGAAATACTGAAGATAGACTTGCAAAGAAAACTGAAAAATGCAAAATTTAAATGCATGAGTTGAAAAATGCCTTTTGTTTTAAATCCTAAAGAGTTATTTCTTAATACTCTGCATAATTTCTTCATTTGTATAACCTGAAAACAGGAAATGTTTCCCCACACAGACAAAACCTGAATGGCTCCTCACAACAACAATAATACCAATATCACACACAGTTATATACTCGAACCCAACTGTCCTCTTCGAAACAGACCATAAACCTCAGAAGAAGAAAAAAGATTCCCAAACAAACACATAAGTCTCATCTCCTCCTTAGTCCAAACTCCAACTTAATGACTTGGTTGACGTTTAGCACCATACACAGTGCACTCGAGTGAAAATGAAAGCATAATTGTTACCATAGATTCAAACATACTGAAAATAATACAAACATGCATTCATGCATTTAACCACGCCATAAGCCCACTCTCTTGATGACATCTGAATCAGTACCAGAATATATTTTTAAGGTGTTTCCTAAAAGCCATTAGAGATGACTTACGCAGTCAAGCTAACACTACCAAACAGAGCCTGTGTATTAACTTGAGGCAAAGCCAGTTTAATGTACCTGCATTCTGAAATGACTCCAAATCGGCTGATTGGCGGTTATTGCACCTTAGGCCAATGAGAGGGCGACAGAGACGGCTCGTTCACAGTTTTAATGAGCCCCACACAGTGAGACATGGAATGAGATATCCCCAGTACAGACTAATCTAAAATGCCCTAAAACAGCAGGCCCATAAATTAAGCAAAAGACACACATGCCTGAAACAGAAAACGCTTTGTAAAGCAACCTTTTGTGCTGTCACTTTAACTTGCACCCACTGAAAGTGTGTCTGGCTGCCTCTGTGACTGAGTGTTTGCCAGTGCTTAAGTAATTTTGCCACATTCTGACCCTAAGATGTTCGTAGAATTAAATCTAAGCTCCATCTTATTTCAGTTTTTGCTTAGAAAGCAAAAGAAATCACAAAGTTCAAAGGGTTGCTCCAAGTTTCAGTCATATCGCCCTCTAAATACTCACCCTGGAATTGTCTGCAGGGAGGGCATCCATATGTGAGAGCACTGATTTCACAGAATAAAAAAAGTTAAGCTAAGGCGTTTTCTTTGTGTCCTTGTCTGGCAAGACTACTGTCTCGTAGCCTTTTTAGGAAAACAAAGAAATGAGCCTTTACAACCAATGCTTCATATAAAATGAAATAAATGAATTACAGTCTTTGATTAACTTACTGTTTATGCTAGCAGGTAATGCACATTTACATTTTGTATTTTATCTTATGTATATGCAAAGGCAGCATGCCATATACAAGTGCTTTGCCATTTTGTTTTTTTTGCCTTTTCAGCCTATGTGGAGCATATGGATGCACAGAGAACATTAACAAACATCCAATATGCATTTTAAGCTGCATTAGCATGCATGGTGGTAATTTTCAATGGGCAATGCCAACAAGGTAATCTGGATCATGATTGTTTTAATTTTAAAATATATTTTTAACATAAACTAGATGACATATTTGCTTTCACAGTGCCTGGTGTCTGTGGTTAAACTGGGCTACAGTTGTTAGGGGTCCATTTTTGTAAAAACCCTGTAATCTCTCAGTCCCTTTGTATTAATCACAACATATGCTTTGCAAAAAATGGTAATTTCTCCTTGATAGTGACTTCACTCATTTGTGCATCACACTTTTTGCCATAGTCGTTGATAATACGAGGTCATCCTCTGTATTCAGTGTCACATGGCCTGAAAAAAATCACAACATAAGCAGCTCATGATGTTAAATAAATGACAACATTGGCAACTCAATAAACATAATAAAGAACAGAGAACTGTTTTTTTAGAGTCTTACTATTAGACTTCTAGTTTGATGCTACTGTAGTATATAGGTTAAAGTAACTTTCGATTATTGATTGTTTCATGCACTTTCCTTTTATATCAATAACTGGTTTCACTTAATGCCTCTTTGCAAATTTACAGCCTCCTTTGTTCATCAGACAGCACAGATGGCATTAGGAGATGGATGACAAGGTAAGAAGAGAAATGGGTCAGAAGCTCACACAGAGTGTGATTTTTTATGACTGAATAAGATTTTTTCTTTACTTATATTCTATTCTTACAACAAAAAATTAATGTTTGGGTTAGAATTTTCTAAAATTTCTCCACTATTTCATTTTTTGTCTGACAATACTCATTCATTCATTCATTTATTATCCTAGCTGCTTAGTCCAGTGAAAGACGGCAGGGAAGTTGGAGCCCATCCCAGCAGTCTTTGGGCGAAAGGCAGAGTACACCCTGGACAGTTCACCAGTCCATTGCAGGACCTGACTATACTCTACTGCAGAATGAGTTACATTACAGTAACGATAAGGGAATGTACTAAAGGGAGGTTTCTTATGATGTATTGCACATTCAATCTTGATGATTTTCAGCGGATATGAGATTTAGATCAATTCATGTTCCATCTCTGATAGGATAATAATCACAAGTTTATTCCTGAAATTGTTTTCTTTCAAATACAACCGTTTTAAAAGCAAACATTTTTGTTGTTGTCGATACACACAAACATGTGGCCTGATGGACATGTTGCTCATTAGGCTTATTTTACTCAAAACCACACAATGTTTTTGGTTTTTTTTTTGTAAATTATGTTTTTTTTTTAAGTCATGGATATATCACAATCACATAACACATTCTCCTTACATCATATAGTTCCACAATGTAGATGATTACTCATTAGAGTCTAAAATTGTGCCCAAATTTAAATTCTCCCAAATTTGAAACCTATCTAAGTTTAATTGATGATGCTGCAGCCTAGACTTAAAAATAGCACTTAATTTTTTGAATAATATTATTTCACATATTTTGATAAATATGAGCCACATTGACACTGAAAGTAAAAGCTTTCAGATAATTGCAACTGACCATAAGACAGATGCTAGCTTACTTTCTTGCTGTGCTGGGCTGATGTCCAGTTATATAAAAAAAAAAAAAAAAACATAGTCAGCTATTCTGATTATTATAGAGTTTTGCTTATCAGAAACTGATCCAACTAAGTGTGTACCATACTGTATAATGCTGTACCTTCATGTTGTTGCAGTGAAAATGCATTTCCTCTGGGAGTAGTGGTATACTGGACAGGAAAGTTTTTGTCCCCAGAGCACTGAAGGGAGACACACCACTACTGGAATTGGGAAAGGATTTAATTGTGTCATTAAAGTGTGGCTACTGGCATCTAAGAAATATTGTCTTTGGGCACATTTACATCCTTTTTGATTCAAATCCTAGTCCCTTTTCTCAGAAAGTCCACTTTGTTTTGGGAGCTGTGAATGCACCAAACAAATTCTTATTCGGACCAAAGAAGCAGACCTGGTCCACCTGCAAACGCAGGTCTCGGGTTGATGCAAACTGACCAAATACAATAAGCGGACTACAAACAAAAGGTCACTTAGTGCATTTGGCACAGCATTGCATTGTAAGTAAATACATAGTGAAATACATTTCTCATCTGTTCTTCATACTGCTTCCAAAAGACAAAATAAAAAACCCAAAACAGTAACAGCTTTGTCTCCATGTTTAACTCGGAAGAGAAGTTTTCTTCTTCCCACGTTCTTGTCCTCTCTTTTGCTAAATACTAGTGCAGCATTACCTTTGGTGCGAATGGGGATATATTACTGTAAAGGTTTGGCGCACTTGACAAAAGTGCAGTGTGAACATGATCTTGGTCTGCATGGGTACACCTCCCACAACGGAGCCGAGTCCCCAATCAGACTGAGTCTAACAGACTATCTTGATGTGAAAGCATCCTTAAATACTTAGCTTTTGGTGTAACAGCATCTTATGGCGCGAGAGGATTTGGTTTGTTTACAGATGTAGCCAAGTGGACAAGTGTCATACCTTTTAGTATGAAGAAATAGTGCTTATTGCGTTTTTAACTGTTTATTTCTTCACATAGATCTGTTTATAAGCACCTTTTGTGATGTCTTGTCTGGGGTATTTTGGTGACGCTGTCCCTTTAAGAGCAGCTCAAGGCTTGAGTACGCATGCGCACAGGTTCTTTTCATGCTGCGGGCTGCGAGCGGGAGTGTTACCACATTGTGAACCGCAAGCAGGTTTGTGTGGCTCGGAAATCGCCATTTTGCTGACACGTGCACCGTGTGTGAGGGTCTGCCGCGATTTAAGCAACTCAGAAGAGCGGGTTGGCGTGAGTTATGGCGTCCGGTATATTTTAAAAGTCCATCTCATTCCTACATAATTTGTGCAGCTTGTGTCTCTGTTTGACTCAGAGGGGAGATATTTTGCTGCGTTGGTCCCTGTGAATGTGTATCCTGATGTACTCTGGCTGCATTCTCTTATGCAAGTGAGTTCATGGTTTCATTTTTTGGGTGCATGGAAGTTTATGAAGGGTTACAGTACGTTTAATTTGTTAACTCAGGTTTATTCTGTAACTAATGCACACGTGAAATATGTGAAATGTGAAATGTGTAATATCAGGTCACATATTTACTTGTATTTTTGTTTTGTTTTCTATCTTTGTTTTAGAAAGCTACTACTGTTGTCTATCGACAGGTTTAAGTGTAACTAAAAACTATAAAATTAATACTGTGCTACTAGTGAGTACAGTCGGGGAATAAAAGACCCACAAAAAAAAAAAAGAATATTTTGTGTCCTGTCACATCCTTCCTGATTGGGTCACACAGACATTACACTAACCTAATAAAGTGCCCAAGAGGACAAGGCTCTCTTTAAAATTTGCTGTGACTTCTTCATAAATTTGTATTAAATCAGCTGCATCTCATCACAAAGTACAAAGTTTGACACTGTTAAACAATTTTATCCAAGAGACATGTTTTCAGTAAGAAGAGGTTTACAGAGGATGATGAGGCAGTATGCAGATTGGTGCAGGTATAACATTGTAATCACAAAACAGCAACCAGGGAACAGTATGGTAACAAGGCATAACCTGACAAGACTTGACAATGAATCGGCACAGACAAATTAAACCAAGGGGTGTATACAGTATGTACTCCTATAAACACAAGCAAACTAACGGAAATGAGCAAATCAAACCAGGTGAACTAATGAACAGGAAACAGAAAGCAAAACAGAATACAAAAAAGGGAAACACTACAGAAGAAAACCGGAAACCAGACAGAACAACAAAGGACTACAAACACCTATCAAGACATGTGGCCTCAAACAACTTTGAAGTCACTTTTTCTTCTTGCCACAAAGTTTGACATACCAGCAAGTTTCAGAAATACTGATGAGTAATGATGGCATGAATTACTGCTTGTTTTTCTGGCTTATTTCATGTCCTGTTAATACAGAGATTTCTGCCATTGGCCATCTGCATCACCGTCTTCTGCGTCTTGTTGCTTGTAGAGACACAATATTTCTAGTCTGTTTATGGCCACAATGAAAAAAAACACAACCTTCTAAATATACATATGAATAATATGAAAAAGAGAAATGAGTAATGAAAAGTTTCTAAAAAACTGAATTTAATAAAGTGAGAAAAAAACTTCACAAAAAAAGTTCTGTATTATGCTTTTACCAAGCAGTCAAGTTTTACCACAAGACACCTCTACATTTGAACAGAATGAAACAGAGGCCTTACACTGAGGTCAGAGAGGTGAAAATGTGGTAGTTTTAATAGTAGGGCATGTGTTTTTACCTTCAGCCCCACCGACATTCAACCAGCGTCTCAGTTCCTCCTCTGAGACGGCTTCAATTACAGCTCGCTGTCAAAAATCCAATGCATTGTTTTACACCAACCACTCAATGCATCTTGGACAAATGACTGGAGAGTGTGACCCGAGAGAAAACAATTTTCTTTTCAAACTGCTTTTTAAACAACAATGGCTTGGAAAGTGAAGCAAAGACATGGAATTATGCAAATGGAAAAGTGGTTTGGTAAAATGGAAACTGAGGAGTCTACATTCACTTTTTTTTGTTTTGTTTTTACCCAAAAACTTTGATCGGTCAAAGAACACCCAGCCTGTATGTTTTTATGACTTATATTGCAGCAGTGGCTGCAATAAATCTGAGAATAGGCAGGGAAAGGAGGAACATTACCCACTTTTGGCCAGCAGTGGGATAACTTCACACACATGCACAATTACTGCTGGAGCAATGACACTCTTCTGATTGCTAATTAGTACTTGAATCGACTGGTTTTGGTGGAACAACTTGAGGATTTCAAGCATGAACAAAATGTCAGCGGCTCTAATGGCCTTTTTCCTCTCTTATCCATGGCTGCCTGTTTCTCTCTTTCCCTCCTTCCTTTGACATTATTGAAAGGGTGCCCCACCTCACCCTCCCCTTCAAAGTTGGGGATGTGTTGTCCAGAACCACCATAGTATGTCAGATGTCAAATTTAAGGAATGCCAACTGGAGATACTGCAAACTGACAGCTTTGGTCGAGTGTAAAATATGTGACGTGAAGCAGTAGACATCACCTATGCATTCATCAGTCTGCCTTTACCTGTGAGAAACATCAGGTATCCAGTCAGATCGAGCACGTCCAACACAATATTGGGTGTGAATGTGTTTAGTCTGTGCGTGTGTGTCTGTGTGTGTGAAAGAGGGAAAGTGAGAGAAACTACCAGCCTATCAGCTTCATTGTTACATCGCCTGGCCTAATTAAGAAATATGGAAAAGGTTCAAGAACTGTGAAGAGTAGTCTATTGACCTTCTCATCACTATACAAGAGGAAGAGACGGGCTAGCCGTGGGGATGGTGAGTAACCCTGTCAAGAAAAGGAGGGACATTTATAACGAGAACAATCAAGTGGCACCAGGAGCAGACGGTGAAGAGATCCTCCTAATAATTGGTTCCATTAAAGCTCTTTTAAAGTGCAACTCTCCCAGATAAGCCAAAGCACTGTCCGTTTCCTCATCTTCTTGTCATGGTAATTTAGCCAGGCTAAATGATGCTTGCAGAAGCTCTCAGGCCTCTATTCTTAGACCAGACAAAAGAAATATTATTTAACCCATAGATTTCTGTAATCTGGAATTAGGCACCATTTAGAGCGACACAGGCTGTGTGGTTTGTGTAGCAAAGGACCATTGCTGCTGTAAATGGAGATGGAAGAGGGTACGATGGGGAACAGAGGGAAAACGAGAAGCTAATTGTTGACAAATGTTTGGTTAGAATGTGTTAATCACAGTCCTCAGTGCGATATAAATGATATAACTAAGTTATGAAAGAACCAACAAGCATATTGCAATAAAAGTTGCTTTCAATTCATTTTGGTTCTAATCATTGATGCCATCATGTTAGCAAGCTATAAGACTACACAGGTTGTCATGTAACGCCTCCATGTGAAATAGTATCAGTGCAAATTGCAAGAAAAAAGAACTCTAACCCTAACTCTAACTCTAAATTATACTAGAAATGTTGTTTCGAAACTGTAACTTACCCAATTTGCTTAATGTGCTAAATAAATGCTTCTGTGTTCTTTCTATTCCTAATGTGTGTTGTAATTGTGGATTTTTTTCTAGACTATTAAGGACTTATAAAGTTCTTTTGACCTATGTATTTCCTTTTATTGCTAGATCAGTAATATAAGCATAAACCTGCCATCTATTTTCCATAAAGAACAATATTTCTGCCTGGTATATTATGTTTAGATGACAATGCTTTGTGCAGACATAATATTTCTGTGAAATAAATGTGCCGTGTTTTTCTAGTTTGTTCAAAATGTAGATACAGAAACATCATTTCTGCTAATTGTCTTGTTTCCTGCAGCTTTGTCACTCCTTTTAGTTTAAATAGTTTATATTTATTTGTATCGTTGTTGTTGCAGCAAAGTAATTTTTGCTCAATATCAACTTCAACTTATTTCATTGTAATGCCAAGTTAGACCAGACCCAGTCATGAGATGTGAGTTTTGAAGTACAAATGGCTTTTGTTCCAAGGATCCAGGAGCCTGCTTCCAAAAGCATGTAGTTCAAAGCGGAAAAGTTACCTGGAAATGTCAGGCTTCCTTAAGTCCACTTGAAGGTTTCCCAAAATCAGTTTAATAATGAAATAAATGTATTTGTTGTCTAGGTACAGAATCAGCCTGTGATGAGAAACCTCAACACAAATGAGGTAATCCACATCTTACAAGACTTAATTTCCTCCTAAAGTATGTTCATATACTATATACTATATACTATATACTATATACTCCAATATTGAATAACCCTTTATGGATTAATAAAGTATTTTTCATTTTCATTTTTCATTTTCATAGGCCTGTTTAGCCAGTGCTGCATTCAAGTTGCATGACAACAGATTCAGGATGATTCATTCTGTGTAATTGTGTAAATGAGGCATACTATAGGGACTGAAAACATAACTCATCAGTAAAAGCAACTTTTGATGCTCTTTATCCACACAGACTAATCATCTCCCATCAAACGCATTATGACTTTGGACATGTGTAAAGTTCTGACGGCATCTATGGAGTGAACACATCATGCAGCCTTAGTTATCTCTGGTGCCCCTTGGGGGAGGTTGGGTACACCAGGTTATAAACCACTGCTTTGTTGTGTGTTTCCAGAGACATGCAGACACACCTTTACATTAACATTTCATTTTTCTGTTTGTTTGTATGTTTTATTCTGTGTTGTTCTTTGTCCTCATCCTCATTGCTGGCTATTTGACTTCATCACAGTGCTCTCATATATTGTGCAGTCACGTAAACTATTACTTTACCCATATTTATATACCTATAAAAACTACTAAATGTAATAATTATTTAAAACATAAACTAAAAGTAGTCTTTGTTGATTAGCTGCATGTTAAGAATCTATTAGTGCTCACTTTGAGTTTGCACTCTCCTAAATGTGCTGTTAAAATACAGCAGTATGTCTCAGATTGAGCCTTTGTAATCCCTTGTAATGAACTGTTCGTGCAAAACTCTGCACAGCAGTGTTTCAATATCATCTGTGAAATGAATACAAATAACTCAGAAACTCGAAAGCTACTGCAGCTGCTTTGATTACTTTTTTTGACACTAGCTGTTCATCCAGAAAATAACTGCATTGATTTGTAAATGTGTTTAACCGTGAAGATGACATGAAAGGGAGTATGCCAACACATCAAAGCATTCCAAATACATCTTGGTGTCCAAAACTAATTTCCAAACAGTAAAGAAAAAAAAAGAATAGTCTGACATGTTTTGAAAAGACATGCTTTTTTCTTCGTAGACAACTGAGAGCTGTTTTAGTAGACAAACACAGGCATATTTTGACTGTAACTTGATACCAAAGCAAGAGCTGATCACAACAACAACAAGAGAGTGGTTGTGTAAACATCGCAGCACAAAAGAAAGAAGGTAAAATCACCATGGGTCTGTGATGACGGCTGATCGATGCTTTGAAACACAGCGGCAGGTATTGTCATATGCCAGAATGCTCTGAGGTTTGCAAAACTAACTACTCACCGCATCTCTGATATCTTGTTAGCTCACAGACTCATTAGGATAAATCCTTCTGAATAAATATTGTCCTCAATGACGCTTGCTTTTTTTTTGTTTGTTTGTTTTTTTGTTGTTTTTTTTTTTTTTTTTTTTTCTGCCTGTCTCATGTTGCCAGCAGCCATTATGAAAAATTTTGCTCTCGCTGCACTAAAAGCTGGGAAAATGAGTCTCTTTTAAATGTCGCACATTTAATATTTATCAGCTTTCTATTAGAATATATGCACGCTCAAATCGTCAGCCATGTGATCTATCGCTCTGCTAAATTATGGTGCCACATAGCACAGAGGGGGGAAATTCATTACTGCTCAGGGCAATTTCCTCCCAAAACAAAAACATTTCATTCCAACGGAAAAGCCAAATTAATACTGGCTTTGCATGAACCCGATTTTATTTGCCAAAGAACTGCCACTTTCTCACTCACTTCATCCGCTGGATGAAGGATGTAAGTTGAGAGCTGGGTAAAATGAGTTTTGTGCGTGCATACACACATCCAATTTCACTTACTTGCTCTCAGTCACACAGACACAGATTCCCCTCTTCCTCTTTCCCTTTGTCTTTCTTGCTCGCTCACACACAAACTACGTACCCCTGCACATATAGAGTACATACACCTGCAAGCATTTTATCCTGTCTCACCAAGAGCCCTTTGTTTTCCATGCTGCCTTGCATTTCTCACATCAAAGGGGCCTCTAGTCTCACAGTTGACTCTGGATGAGCCTGTTTGACGTCACTACATTGTTGTGTCAAGTTATCACATCAATAGTGTGTTTAGCTCGTTTGATAAGCCAAACCAAGACACCCGAGCGGCTGTGAAAGGACAATAATAAATAACTCAAAAAAGTGAGAAATGACTTCCCTGATGAAAATAAGGAGGTTAGACATGGCACAAACACTTAATGCATATATGGAAAGAGATGAGATAACAAAGAGAAAGACTATCTTTGCTGCATTCATGGAGCAGGTTTCACTTTTTGTATACTTTGATTTTTATTACATTAGGACAACAGAAAGCAGCACATCATTTGCATCAGACTTCCCGTCATTGCCTCCTTAGTGCATTTGTCTATGTAGGCTTGTGCATACACATGTGTGTAGGAGCCACTTGCTTCGTTAATCTAAAGGACTCTTTCACTTGATGGGTTGCCTTCTCATATAATGTCACCTGATTTATTCCCTTCTCTCATAATCAAGTATTTGTTTATGGTTTAAACATAAAAGCAATCAGGATTATAATGTGCGATGGGTGGAGTCGCATGCTGCTATTTATTTGGTCATAAAAACTTGGTGGAAAGTCATCTAAAAAGGCAGCATGCTCCGCGTGCGAGGAAGGTCAGGTACACAGGGGGCAGAAACATGCAAGGAGGGCTGACAGCTGAATTGTTCAGTAGCTTTGAATAGCTGATGAATCTGTGAAGCCCAGAGTCCTGTTAAAATTTTAATAAACATGGTGGAGGCCTATTGACTGGAAGTGAAATATGCACATTGTTCCCGGTGCTGGCTGGCCCAGAATGGGGCAATCATGTTTGACAATGTGCAGCGCAAACCTTTCAATCAGAGTGAAGTCTTATTTTGCTGAATATTAACTACAAGCTCTATTCTGCATGTGTCAAGTGAATTTATAAAGCTGAGGAATATTATTGCCGCCAATTGACTTGCAACTCTCATCTCCATAAATATGATTCAGTGATGCATCTTAATATAATAATCTTACGACCATGAAGACTGGTGTGTGTGGTTATCACATGTCTGCATGTTAAAATCTACATAAAACCAATGTTTGTCTACCTCAGACAGTATTCATGTCACAATATTCAGCAACATGCAGAAAAATGTTATTATTTCATATAAAAGAAAGCCAAATTGGACATGACTTCACTGGCAGAAAAACAATGATCTGACTTAGAATTTGTGCTTTTTCACTGTTAATGTCCCTTTTATGGATCTGCTTTTGTCTATCGTCGCGTGACAACTGTCATTTCTTGTTTTACTAGCCACCGCCTGCAAATTCCATGTAAATGTGTGCTGAGGATTTCTATTTTTGTTTATTGTTTTCAACAAGATAAAGGTATTGTCACATATAGCTGTGAAGACAACTCAATCAGGGACAACTGAAGTGCCATGATTGATGATGCGAAGCAAACCCAAAGCCAGACGGGGGGGGGGGGGGGGGGGGGGGGGGGACTGATTTTGTTCAGTGAACTGGTGATTTATTTGCTTGGCTGTCATAGCAAATAAAAAAGAAATAAAATCAAATCAAGGACTTGTAAATCGTGGCTCCTCAACAACTCAGAATATGCTTCAAAGACAACCTCCAATTACTTTATCATCATTATATGATAGTAGCTTCATGCGCCTTACCTGGAGTGTGTAATAATCTCATTATTTTCTTTTTTGACTTTATGGTTGTGACAGCATGGTAGTATTAGCCACAGTTCTGTAAACATAAAATTCATAACCATCTTAGTTTTCTATTTGCAAGATTACAATTTCAACTGTGTCCTCAAAGATATTTAAAATGACACTGGAGACTTTACCTCCATATGTTGCTTTAACACTGAAATTTTCCTGAAGTAGACACTTGAACCCACGCCATGCTATATATATATATATATATATATAAATATATATATATATATATATATATATATATATATATATATATATATATATATATATATATATATATTTTATATATATATATATATATATATATATATATATATATATATATATATATATATATATATATATGTATTTATATATATATTTATATATTTATATATATATATTTATATATATATATATATATATATATATATATATATATATATATATATATATATATATATATATATATATATATATATATATGCCACACATCGCCACACATCAACATATGTGTGCATGTTTGTAGACAGGCACCTTGAGACACACCTAAACAGTGTACTGCTGCCTCACCATCTATTCCATATGCCCACGACATAATACTGCAAGTAACTTCCAAAATGCAATGTTTGGGTCAAGCTGACTTGCACTTCTAAGTAATTTATAATATGCTTTACTCTAAGGTATTGCGCAATCTCATTATCATTAGATTTTTGCATATTTAACAACAGTTTTTAATTAGAAGGTATTTTATTATTCATGCACATAATTTGAGGCGAGCTCAGGCTGCATGCTTTTCACTATGAAGATGGAGAGAGATGAAGTAGAGAAGAAACATATATGCAGATTTTTTTTTCTGAAATGGAACATTTTGGTTTGTAGTCTTTAACTGGCAACTGATTCCACACACAAGTCTGGTAATGGCTCTTTTAATTTAGCTAATAGCTATCATGTTGTGTACCTTTATGCATTTGCTAAATTCTTAGCTCTGGGAGTTGTCTCCCCTTGCTTGAGCTGTAAGTAGTTTGGTATGCATTGGCTCTCAACGTAGTAGCATTTGCTGCGGCTAGGCTCCTTGATGTATTATTAAAATTGGAAATGGACTCCAGGGACTGCATCTAGTTATGTGCTTTCATTTGCCGAATAAACCAAGCGTTGTTTTCATCTTTGCTCATGATTGTTAATGGCGCCGCTGATGAGAGGGGTGTGTGTGTTTTCTCCCTCTCCCTTTATCAACACAGTCCTGTTATTATGCAGGCCAAATAGCCAAGCTGCTGATTTTGTTTTAGGTTTTCAATTAGTCATTTGACTAAGCACATCTGTTACTGGCAGAGGCCCAGAGCGTGGACGAGTCCCTGTCACCTGCTTGGGGGGCAATGGAGCACAGAAGCAGCCGGGCTATCAAGGCTCCTTGGTGGCAACAACCACTTCAGAGCTCCTCAGGGGTGTGTCCTTGGTCCCTTCACATTTTACAGCCAAGTCTTCTGAGTAAAGGTGCTTTCAGAAACACCCACAGCCTGTCTTTCCCCTTGTTCTTCTGCTCTGTTAAAGCCGCAGCCTGTAGAGAATTTAGTGTTTAAAGCCCCTTTTCCAACTGTAACTAATATAACCACCACTGAAACATCGGTTTTGAGGTTTTGAGACCACATTTGCACCTCATCCCACAGCAGATGACTGCCTGTGTACATATCTCTGTATATTTTGTTTTTGCTTTTGATTGTGTCTTAATGATTTATGTATAGTGGTCTGCTTATTTTTTCTCTCCCCATGAGTACCAAAATTGATGAATATACAATGTGCCTTTCTTTGAAGGGCTGTGAGTGCAAGCTGTTTAAATGTGGACCAGCACAAATAAACAGCCTACTTCCTGCGTTGTTCCTGCCACATATAAGGGAGATGAACTATTTAACCCTATTCAAACTGGGATATGCATACATGTCTTACTAACACATAATGTATGTATTGTACATATATTTTCTTTCCTCTGGTAAATATTTTCCCTTTATTGTGCTATATTCATTTTTTTCCGTCATATATTGAACAGTAATGTGTGTATATATATATATATATATATATATATATATATATATATATATATATATATATATATATATATATATATATATATATATATATATATATATATAAAATCAAAGTTTTGAATAACCAAGTAAAGGTTCTCACTGAGATCACGTTTGCCAAGTTCAAAATATCAGTCAGTTGTTTTGTTGGTAATATATACGGTGTGAAGATGAAACACTGAATCTGTGGTTTAGTCACAAAGTTAGAAGGAAGTCAATATTTCCCAAGCACAAATTGGCAAGTTAAAAATGGCATTGAAATACTTGAGTCCTGACTTCCCTGGAAATCTTTACATTTATACTTGATGGATGCATGGATGAAAGTAAGACAGGGTACTTACTTTAACTGCATTGTGTACCTTGGTAGACGCATTTAGTTTTATTGATTCTGATTATGTAAAAGTATCTCTTTCTTAAAAGGCAAGCTTTATGAAAAAAAACACAGATTTTGAACGACCTCACGGTTTCTGTCTCTTGGAAATAAAAGGCAAGGGAAACAGTGGAGTAAAATCATTCTTCACTCATCTTAGCTTTAATGAATGAACAGTTTTCAAATTCAAAAAAAGGTTCAGGCTACTTTTGACAGAGTTTATGCAAAGCCTGGGAGGAGGTTGGCCTTTTAAAGGTGGATAAATGGATTTCATTGGGCATCGGATGAATTTAGAGACTGCATAATTCTATAGAAGATACAAGATTTTATGAACAGTACTTTATTTTATATAAATAATTCAAAGCTACTTTACTGATGTTCAGGAATAAAGAAAATAGATGAAGCATAATAGGTTTTTATTAACCAAATCAAAATAGCAATTTAGTTTGTATGGAAAGTGTTATTAAAAGTTGTATTATCTGCATCAGCAACTGATTAATTAATTTCCATGTCATCTCAGGTTGTTGTGTTAATATTTGCTCGATGGTAATTAGAAGCAGTCGAATGAAAGGCCTGTTTTTAATAGCAGAAGTGTGAAAGAGCTTTGTGAAACAGCAGGGTGAGATTTACTTGGTTACGCAGAACAAAAGCACTACGTCACCTCAAAAGTCAGCAAAGCTCTGTTTCATTGTGGTCAGCGATTTCCTGATGGACTCAGGCCATCCAGTACCTCAATCACATTAAGTCCCAGCCCGTTTTGGGAAGTCAGGCTGTAGTCAGGCCCCAAAAGAGCTGCAACCAATCTTTGACTGTCAGAGTTCAGGGAGGGTTCAGTCAGTAGCACTATCGTCTCTGCCTGATCCAAGAGGACCTCCCAGGGGGCTTTAATAAAACATTTTGCTCATTGTGGAAAGTAATGACCAACAATGTAAACTTGTGACTCGACAACAGATGTTGGCATGCTTAGTGGAAACAAGGTGCTGTAAAATTAATTTCATTTGAATTATTTACTGCATGCATTACGTGCTTGAGGAAGTAGATGGGGACTGGGGGGGGGGGGTTGTAGGTTGGCAACAACAACAGAAACGCATTCAATTAAAGGTGAAATAGTAGGATAGAGGGTGGGGGAGAAATAGAAAACCGAGTGATCACATGTGTTCTCGCTTGAAAATCAAATAGGAATCGTCGCAATGTTGACATCGCCCCTGTGATTTATATTTAATAGGGTTTATTATTTCATATTGTCACTTCAAAGGTTGTGCCAGGAAAACTTGCTGGAGATGTTTTCCAAATTAATTTACGCCAAATTAAAATCTGGAAAACAAGTAAGAGGGCACCGTTGTTTTCTTTCAAGTGAGGGAAGAAGGAGAAAAAAGAAAAAGTGTTGTCAAACGAAATCAAACCAAAATGATTCTAAATATGTCAGCATGGGCCTCATCTAAATACATCATCACAGATGGATAGAGAAACAGAAAGAAAAGCTGAGTAAAAACTCATCCCCAGCTTTCAGAGAGTTAAAGATAGAATCACTAATGAGATGTGAGTAAGAAATAAAACTTTCTGTTAGCCTGAAGACGGATGCAAAATCGCTGGAAATCAAATTCCTTTTACACGGTTTAACCATGTAACAGAACTTTCTCCATTCTTTTAAGACTTTCAATACATGCAACAGGAGCAGAACTTGTACAAAATATTTGGGAGATGTGTGAATTATCATTTTTTGTGCCTCAGTGTTTAGAAGTTGGGCTCTTAAAAATATACAAATAAAACATCCTTTTTTTCTGGAGAGTCAGTATTAAACACATTTTCTTGCATTTGTAATTGTCCATGTAGTGTAGAAGGTAGTGTTTAAATGTATTTTAATTGAACTCTACACCTTTGAATGATTTGAGTACCAGAAAACCGTTAAATGGCTTTTTTCTGTTTCCTTATATATGATCTAATCACTTGTTACCCGTCTGTTTGGCTGAGCAAAACAGTGCCAGGCGGGTCGTTTTTCATGTCAGATCAGCAGGCAGGCAACCGTGTGACGTCATCAGATCAGGCGGGATGCCTCACCTGGATTTCCTTCATCACCCCATCCCCTCAGCCAGCAGCTATAACAGCACGTAGCTACTGTTAGCACTCAGCAGTGTGGAAAAATAGCAGCAGGCACTATTGATATAAATATATTTCCTCTTGTAGTTGGCCCCCAAAAGTTATTCATCTGTGTTTATTTTCTTTTGGGAGCCCTAGTGTTTGCTGTGCAAAGGTTGCCTTTGTTTGTGATGGTCCTGCAGGACAGCTCAGCTGAGTGTGAAGTGCTGGGATACAGGAAGTGGGGTTGCTCTTTAACCCAGGTCCTGTGATAAATGGAGACACTCAACAATAGTGCATCCTGCGACCTGGACCTGGAGCTGCTGACAGCAGCTTGTCCGCAGTTTGCATGTCCTCTTCTTGTAAAGAGGGCTCCAACACTCCTCGGTTCTAAAGATAGCTAAATGATGGGTTTGTAAATGAGTTTTTTGCCTCATAGATGATTTAGCAGATTTCAGGTATTGCTGCAGTTGTTTAAAGCTAAGACAATAACAAGATTATACACTTTACATAGTACCCATGCTAGTTTCTATTGTGTCCTTGATGTCTTAGCCTTACTATATTGCTGATTACTGTGCTCACACTTTAAAGACACAGAAAAGTCATTGAGAGTTCACAGTTCAGATTGAGTAAGAGAGAAAGGCACTTGTAACCAAAACACAACCAGCTGTGGCTTTGCAGTGATGAATGCTGCATCAGCACTACCCATAATGTACACATTACACATAAAACCCATTACCCCATTACCCAAACCGTTTTAAGTTTCACTCACAAACACTTACGGATTATTACAGAAAATCTTACAGAGCACAGGGTTTGTGTTTGGGATCCAGATTTCACCACAACATCCATCTGTCAGCAAGCCATCTCCATTATCCTTTGGCTCAAAAGCATGACTCAGCGTAGCACAATGCCACATGTTCGTCAGATTACGATGGGCTACTGACTCAAGCCACTTTACAGTATTTGTCAATTGAGAGTGTGCAAAAGTTTAAGAAACCTTTTCAGCTTATTCGTGGTTTGCCACAAGTATTAAGATCACATCAGTTCCGGTTCCTCACATGGGAGCTTGTTGACTAATGTGGCCCCCTCCTTGAAGATGACAGTCACATGTATTCAATAGAATCAGTGCTTATTGAAGCCAAACTGTGAAAGAGTAGAAAGAAAAATGCAAGTACTCATCTGGCGAACATGTGGCAAAAGAGGCACTGAAATGAATTTATTCAATACAGATCATGTCTTTTTCTATATTTACGTCTTCACACCAAAAATCGTTATCATGATTAAACTCACCTACTAACTCTGTAGGATTATTGTGTGGAGAACAGGAGAAAACACCCCCTCGCTTTTGAATGAAATTATACACCAACTGAACTATGTCGTCATTTGCACAGCCAAATAAAGGAGCAGCACACAGAGAAATTGTGTCGCTCACTTAAGAAAAGAATCCTACATTAATTCCCCTAATCAGCATATGGATCAGAAAGATTTCCCCTCACACAAGTTGGGACAGCCGTGCCTATTCACAACACATTAGACAAAGTGTGACACCGTCACGGTAGCAGATGTTCTTTACATTTCTCCCCATTCCTAGCCTATTTCCTAGTCACTAAACCACCAAACCTCAGTTTCTCCTTTCACTGTTCCCTCTCCCCAGCAGCACACAAACCAGCACAACACAAAGAGAAACAAGATGAATTAATACCAAGAGGGGTCCCAGTGGTATTGAGAGGGGATTGTTTTTTTGTTCTAGTTGAAAATATTTCTCACTTTTTAGTGGAGCGCGCTCGGCTCCCACATGTATTGTCTGGCTGTGATCATGTGTCAGAGCAGTACAAGTGGGATGTGGGGCCGGGTGCCCGGCAGGCTTGTCTGAAGCAGACGGCTTGTTTGCGTGTACTTAACAGCTCCTCACAGCTGTGTTCTCTCCAAATGTAACTGGAGAAGACCTCATCCATCAGAAAAAGGCATTCTCCCTTCCACCCCCCCCTCCTCGTTTCTTACTCCTGTCTTCTTCCCTCTCCTCCCCCAGTTTTTTGTTCAAGTGCCTCCATTGCATAAATGTCAGCAAACAGGCAGGAGGTCGCGTCACAGGTCATCCCGTGAATCGGCGTGTTAGCCCAGCTTTTCTCACTTTTCAAGAGGGTGTGCATTTCTCAAGAAGTTGCTTATGAGCAACTCATCCAGGCTCAACACATGTCAGGAGGAGGGAAATTGGATTGTCCCTGTGACAACACAGATGCAGCTTGTCTCAAAGTAACTCATTTTGATTAAACTTTGCCATTAAACATATAAAAATATTCACTCATATGAGCCCAAAGGAGCATATATGATACATATATACAGTTTCCAATGAATTTTGCATGATTTTATGGTAAAAACTTTGCTCAAAATGCTGTGGAAGACAATCTGATTTGTGTCTTCTGCTCCTAAAGGGAAACCAGAAATCTGGAGCTTATACTGAGAATGTTGACATGCCATATGGTAATAAACAGTAAATATCACTAAAAAATATTACTTTTTAAATATATTTAGTTAGTTTGAATATATTTAGATATGTTAAAAAGCGACCAATAAAGACCTCATATGAAAAAGAATTAACTTTTTTCCATGGTTGGGGTCTTTAGGGTCAACATGTTGCTTAATATGACAAGATATTAAGTCCTGTCTGATACAGGAAGTTGAATGTAATATTTTTAAGGGATTTTTTTAAACAGTGTGTAATCAGAAATAAGTCTCATCCTCTGTTAAATCTGACCTGTCTTCCTTTTTGAAAACAAAAAAAAGAAAAAAAAAACAACTCTGCTCCCAGGTTAATGGCTGCAAACTGTCACGTCGTTTCCGTGCACATCATATTGTCGTTAGTCACTAGCCTAACATCGTAACCTTTATGCCTCTGATTAACCCTGAGGTCTTAAGAGGAGGTGGGAGCCAAAATCTCCAAAGACAAGCATCTAACTCAGGGCTATGCTTACTTTTATCAGAGAGGCCCCTCCTCTGGCCTAACTCAGCGCACAGCCTGTAAATGTTTCACTTTGATTTTAGAAACGTGACAATAAATTAAGGGACATTTATCAAAGTTCCTTTGTTGTTGCTGACAAAAGCCACTTTATTTATGAATTACTGCGACTAACAATCACTTTTAGCTTCCATAACATTTAATGTTGCTCACAAAGATAATAAGAGTGGTACAATGAAACACATTTTCATGATTAGCTGTTTTTTACATTTTAAGCTTTATGTTGATGCTTTTGATTTGAGCAGCTAAGCTTTGCAATAAGCTTTGGCTTTATGGAATAAAAACATCAACAGTAAATAGTTCTCTTACTTATAGCTTTAAGGAGAAATATGAAACAAAAAATGACACTTTTCATAATTAATTTTATGTAGACAAACTGATTATATGCTGCGTTGTTATTGAAACATCACAGACAACACAACAAAAAAAGTAGAAAAAATAGAAAGAAATGAAATCCAGATAAAATAGCCACAGTATATCTTTTATTTACAAAGCATATAGCTGATGAACAAAGTGTTTGCTCATAATGTGACGTGCACAGTATGGTGTAGGAACATGAATATATCATATAGGGAGATCTAAAGAAAGACATTTACATAATCTATCTCACTTACACAACTATTGGATTGGTTAAAGCCACTTCTCCTGGCATGCAAGGCCAAAAGTCTGCATGAAAACTGGTTGATGTAGTTTATCGCTAAATAAAAATGATTTGATGTATCACATAAAGCTAGTGCTCAAACAACAACAAAACACATACACATTTGGCTCTCCCACCAAGCTATATAACTCATGAAGCGACATGCCAACAAGCATATATTCTTGTATTGCTCTTCTTAGGCATGTCTTCTGGGAACAGACTAATTGCGCTAGAACAGAAATAGAGCTGAAAAATCTGAATGTGCTCCTGGAGAGACACCCCCAACCCATAACCCACCTACCAACCCCCTGCTGCTTCTACTTTCCTGATTTTCTTTATGCCTGTTGGAACAAAAGTGCAGAAGCAGAGTGAAAATGTCACATTTTGAACTCTCCTGAGAGTCCTAAGTCAATTCAGCTGTGAAATATGAAATATCTGGGGCTGTGCGTGTGTGTGCGTGTCTTTGTATGTGTGATATTCCTTTCATATCTATAATGCCTGTGACATCCGCTCATCCAAGCAAGTCACAATCATGTGGAGGGTGTGATATCTCCAACTTTGGTGACAATAAAACAGCAACCTGCCATGCACGGCCTGACTGCTTATAACACTGATATTAGAGAGGCTTTTACAGCGTGCCGAGGGAGTGCGCGACTTCCAGCAGGCACATGAGAACTGCACCCCACTGGTGTGTCTGCATGTTTTCTGTGCTCCACATGCCCTGCAGATGTATACAAGGTAAAGGGAGAAGGAAGACCTTCTGTCTGCTGTGGCTGACATGCAAACCCCTTATCTGCACACAGAGAAGTGCATGTATGCTCATGTACTGCGTACACACACAAACCTAAAACTGTCTGTATCACTGACAAAAGTTTTTCCCAGAACATTGTGGAGCTCTGCTATTTCTGCCCTATCTGCAAGAGAGTGGAAGAGAACAAGAAGGACACACTGCTTAGCGTTGCTCAGAAACTCTGGTTCAGTGCTCCTAGCAGACCGCAGAGCTGCGGTTGACACACACTTCAAGTAGTGACAGTGTTGCAGCAAAGACGAAGGCTTGGAGCCAGAGGGAGGGAACAGCGCCTTCCCTCAAGTGCACAATCACCTCTCTTCAGAACCTAGTAATGTGAGGTGAAGGAGGACTGTTAAAAAAAAAAGGCAGCTTTGTGGGTGACAGCCCAAGAACTTTTGGGAGTCAGAGTTAGCACCAAAGTTCCCTGTCAGCCCATTAAAGATGTGAAACTGGCATCTTGGGTCTATTGAAACCATATGTGCGAAGGAATTTCTCTGCTGGTAAGACATTCCAAATACTGTCCCAGAGCCAAAGACTTTGGTGTTAGTCTAATTTAAGCAGTATGTTGGGGAGAGCTTGCCGCGCTTTGATCATGTGGAGATCGTTTGGTACAAATTGAACTAACCCTCGCTCCGTTTCTGGTGGATCACAACCGTGGATTTGTTGAATTAAACGCTTCGTTGAATGTAGTCTGCACATGAAAAGAAAGTCACTCTTAGGAATCCGATCGTGTTTTTTTTCCACCTAGCCAGCAGGTCCGCTTCTTTTATTACTTTTAAACTCAATCCACGCCAGGTCCGCACCACTTTAACGAGACGTGGGGCTGGCCTGGAGGAGATCATGTTCTGAGGGGAGACGGCCAGAAATCACCTGGGCTATGTAATAGAGAACATATTGCACACAAACCCATAAGCATGGACTATCATGGATCAGAATGGACATGTATGCATTCTCCACCCTCACTTTCTTTGATACATTTTTTGAAAGCTTTTTTTGGAGGGAACTTTGGCCTCAGACCTGTATGCTCCCTCACTTCCAGCTGCTATCAAGCATGTGCTCTACTTTCTCTGCCTATATTTTTCCCCTTTTTTTTTTTTTGGTTTCTCCATTGTCTTTTCTCTGACTTTGTTAGTTTTAATAAATGCCCAAACCACAACTACAGTTTTGAAGCATGAATATTTCCTGTTAGCCAAACAACAAGCCTTCTTTCTTTGAAGAGGAGTAGAAACATTTGGTTGACACTGGATCTTTTCCTCATTGTGACATGTTTCGCCACAGCACCCTGCTGTGTCCATATGGGTTCACCGTCACACATCGAGGGCAGAGAGGCTGCTTATCTGTGCTATTGATTTTCTCATTGGCTCCGCTCCTCGTTTGGTAAATGAAAACATGCTGTGTGCAGGAAACAAGAATTGGAGCTCAATCTTTCTGAGATATCCACATGTTCTGAAATCTGCGAGAATGCACCAACAGTATATTTGTTTGTTCTTACAAAGTGGTGAGGTAAAATGGTTAGATATTTGTCTCTGTGCTTTTGTTCTATTATTTAGATTAAGTCAAAAATGTTAATACATCATGTGACTATGACTTAGTTAACTTGTAAAAGTTTGAAAGGATCAGAGAAACAATCAGAGTTAGACTGTACTCATATAGCGCATACAAAAATTAATAATAGTTGTAACTTTCTAGGTACAGCTCTGTTTGAACAGTTCCACTAAAACATTCTGCATCCGTCTGGAGTCAGGTAAGCACTAAAACAGGAAGTTTGCTTTATCTAATGACAGAATTTAATGAATAAATCTTTACTCATTTGCCTTCATAGATACAGCTTTAGATTTTATTTGCCACCATGTTAAAGTCCTGTGTCTCCATACATGTTACCTTGTGATGATATCCGCTTCACATGTGGGGTTTATGCATACTTGGCCTCAAAGTCTTGTAAAGAGGAAAAAAGAGATTCTGGAGGCACACTTTCACACTTTTATGAAAGAAAAAAAATGGTTTTAGTTCTGTCCTGTACAATGTGTTCCACATTCAATGTATTTTCCTTCATTGTCAGCTGCACTCGCACTTCCATATTGTTAGGGATTATAAGTGAAAGGTAAACAATACACGTAGAATTAATGCAGACGATTATAGTTACATGTTCTGAAATACATGGCTAGACATCTAAAAAACGTATATGGCTAAAGATTAATTTCAAATATTGAATTGAATCTTTCTTAGCATGTGTCTGATTTCCAATGAGTGAAAATGAAATTTATATATACATATATATATATATATATATATATATATATATATATATATATATATATATATATATATATAAGGGGACAAATGTTTATTTTAACATGTCCACTTGTGAATTTGGGACTGGGGTTTAAGTATTAGTATTAGTATTCATACTTTTCTACAAGTCTAAAAAGACAACCAGAGCAATAGAATGGAGGTAGAGGGTTGGGGTAAAATAAGGAGATTTCATGCCCCTGGTGTACATGTGCAGGTCTTTCTTGGCATCAGGTAAGAGTTGATTGATCACACTTCAAAGGCAGATAGTGTTTGATCATTAAAATTGGAGTATAAATAGATAGTATACACTATATACTGGCTCATATGCTTGATAACAAACAGGGGCTGGACTTAAGTTGAAGGTAGTGTCTCCTCTGTCCTGAGAAAAATAAATTAACATGCCTTGTTATGGAGAATAGAGGAACCTACAGATAAAAAATTCATGACCTACACTTGAGTTTTGTTTCAAAGCAACAATTACTGTTTTTCCTTTTAGGAAAACATATCACACTATGTTCTTTTTATCTAAAGTTTGTGTTTGATTAATAATAATTTTTAATAACAATATTTTTTTCTGTATAAATTTGTATTCTTATGTTCTTTTTAAAAACTCCAATAACTGGTTTTAAAATATGACATTAAAATCATAATGAGCAAAAGGCAAAGGAGGCCTTGTAAAGTGGGACAAACACCAGCCAAAAAAACTAATAATCAGTTCAACTTTGTAAATAAACAAACAAAGAAAGTTCTCAGACAGGAAGTAAAATATTGCATTAAACAATAACAATTTTCCACATTCACTCATATAGCTTCCTTTAAAATGTTATGTGGTAAACTTAAAACTGTTTACTATTGTTTGTCAGCCTTTGGAATATAAGCTTTAATTATAAATTGTTAAATGTAGATTGTTACCTTTTCTCTGTTTTTTTTTTTTCAGTATTTTGTTTTATTATAGATTTTTTGTATCTTTTAAACATGTTTATGCAGCTTTAATCCCACATCAAGAATGAAAGGTGAAAGCATGCACACCCTTCATCAATTCTAAATGACCTAAAATAATCCTCAGCAGAGTAAATGTTCACTGAAGCCACCATAAAACCCAAATGTGAACTATTTGAAATGCTTTTGGCTTGTGTTATTTGTTTCACATTCGGGGTTTTAAAGACTCTCACTAAAAGCTGTCTTAATTGAGGGGTATAGCGGCTTTGACGCTTAGTAGACACAAAACCTAGCCAAATACATGTAGGGCGACTCTGGCAGTTGCAAACACAATACTGTTGGTGCAAAAAAGGCAGTGCAGTGGCTACATGTGGGATAGATGTGGAAAGACGAGCAGACAAATCTCCCACTTATGGTTTGTATACACAAGTGTTGTTTTTTGAGCTGCACAAACAATGCCACACCACAAACAATAGTGCAGTCTGCCACCATTCAGTGGAGATTGTTAAGTCAACCACCCTGTGCCTGACAGCCATGGCCTGCCTCCCTTACAGGCGTCATGTGGTTGGCTAGGCCGCAGGCACTATGCAAGAACAAGAACAGAAGTGTAAACTCATGGCTCTTGAGTAACTGAATGCACAGCAAGGCCTTACAGGAGGCGCAAACAAGTATCTCAAAGGGGAGATATATAAATATTACTATAAGTACAAATTTACTTTAACTTTAAATATCATGTTCCGTGTCTCCTGTTACATGATTTCTCTTTTGTAAACTATGCATTTCCTCAGTTGGATGACTTGCATCTGTTGTTACTGTCATGTGTAACTGAAATTTTAAATAACAATGATAATATCAAACACATTTCATAATTTACTATTTGTGCAACTAATACCTGAATGCTGCTGGTTCAGCTGTCATCTGGCTCAACAGGCTATTCTCATCCTTCATCTGATGAAGGGTCTGATTGAAACAGCTTGAGATGGAACTGCATCTTATACAAGAAATAGTTATGAGTGATTACAGTGAGGAAGAAGCCACAGTTGGGAGTTTAGGGACAACCAAGGTCCTCAGGCTCCAAATTTGAGGCTATAAGGTCTAGTGGCTGCAGCTGGTCTTTGTGTTTAGAGCAGTGGGCTTCCCTTAATGGATTTGTGATGATGTATTTCTGAATTCTTGCCTAAGATCCCTGACTGGGAGTGGGCTCAGGATGCTTATCTCTGTGGACATCTTGGCCCAGCTTCAGGGTTTGGGATCTGGTTTCACCTGCCCATGGGAGAAATCCACCAAGACTGGAGTAACTGGGGATTAGTAGGGATGACCCTGGGAGCAGCACAGCAACATTTGAGACCACTGAAGAGAAAAAATTTGTTTGACCTTCAGGCATGGACAAGGTGAAAACTAAGAGAGATTATTAGATTAACTCAAGTGCAACATAACACCTGGAAAGACCCATGCTAAAAGGGATATTGTTTGGTTGTAAACAGCGGCTGCAGACTAAATATGCAAGGAAGAAATATCTAATGCATCATTTTGACTTTGAGAGTAATAATGATGACAAAAAACCCACTCAAGTAACATATGAATTACAAAGTGTATCACATGTTACTCGAGGCTTAGCTAAGTGACTCATCCAGCCTACACGAGCAAGAAGTTGCCTCAACAAAACTGAGCCACAGAGACACAAGCTGAGACCACTCAAGGTCACAACCCAGCTTCTCTGATGAGTGCTCTACATGTCTTCAGGCCTAAGCTCAGCAGACAGATTACAACAACGTTCTCAACAAAGCCTGGCGCCTGCGCTCCCTGTGTTTCCACTCTGTCCAAAATCCTGCAACCAAAGAACTTCTGCAGGAATCGTCACCTTGTCTCTAGGCCGAAGCACCAAAGCAGGGAAAACCGCCACTTCAATCATCTTAGGGTCAAAGTGCATGTGGGTCAAATACCTCAGCTGAGATTCCCAGCCCCCCACATCAATGTGATAGGCAGTGGTCAGTGTCACAGGCTGGACCCTGGATACACAACCCTGTTCCTGGTGAAAACCACAGCGAGTGGATGCACATTATGATGCTGATACAGTGGTTCAGTAGTAAAGCTATTGGAAAAAACGAAACTACAAAGGGATTCTGCGTGATCCGTTGTTTATTGTACTGTGCTAAAAAGTTATATTTCACTTACCATCACCGCCTTACCTCTCAATATCCATATACACCCCATACCGTTTGATTTTTCTGTGAAGACATGTACTTTGAAAGTAAGGTTTAAACTTTCATTTTGTTGAATTAGGAAGAGAAAAGGGTGGAGAGCAAGAAATATTAGTCGCCAAGGAAGTGATTTAGCTTTTTTGTGCACACTCCAAAAAACAGCTAAATGAGCCATTTGTGAGGCTGTGTTAACAAGATCATCTAAAAGTCAGGACTTTTTTTTTTAACAAGAGTGTTTTTATGATCTCTGTTACAATAAAATGAACAGGTAAAACACTGAGTGATTAAAGATAATGAAGAACAGATTTGGCTGACATCGTCCTTAGGATCTCTAATGAAAGATTATGCTGCACTTTGAAGAGTTTTACTGCCTCTGTAAATCAAGACTAAATGCTTATTATTTGAGGAGGTATTAAGGTTGCAGTGGCCATACTATGTGCTAGCCTGTTTACGATTAAAAAGGGGGCGGGAAAGTGCATTTGGGATTTCATTGGGGATTTTATAGGGGAGCCCCTGTATATCCTGGAATTCCAACACTTGAGGAGTAGCTCCTGCAAGCATGTTGTGTGAACATGCATGTCTATCTGTGCAAAAACATTATGACATGACAGAGTCTGAGTGAAAGCAGATCATGATGTACTGCTGTGTAAGTCCTTCAATACCCCTGACATCCCTGCTCTGAGCTGTGGGATAAAGAACAAAGGAACAGAAACAGGTAAACATGTGCTAACAGATAGCCTGTTCCTTGTCTGCCTGACTGGGCTGTTTTGTTTCCTTTTTGACACCCACATGTCTTTCACCACTTGTATAGCTGCAGATGACTCATGTACAAAATTAAGATTAAAAAAAAAAAAAAAAAAAAGCCGTCCTCTTCACTACGTTTTCCCACGGACAGCACAAATCAATCACGTAGCATTCCAGCACTGTGTCAGATCAGATGTGGTCTTGACTGAGGTTTCTTTTTTGCTGAAGGCTGTTGACCCTACTCCCCTGGCTGACAGGAGCCAGAGTTGAGTACCAGTAATCAGGGTCAGAAACTTTACTAGAGGCTCAGGAAGACCTTCAAAAGGTAGTGGATCTCACCGATGATAAAAACACATTCACATCGAGGACGTAACGTTTACCACATCCTCTAAATGTCAACTGCAAGAGGATTACAACAGTGTTGTAAATCACCCAGCAAGCAGGATAAGCTAGGAATTTTAGCATAGCATGGAACAAGCAAAAGAACATTAGTGTGTTTTTTAGGCCTCGAGTCCTTTCAAAAGCAGAGGTCAGTCAACATAGGCTGAGGTCATATGCAATACCCCTGTAAAAATACTGCAGAGCGAGTGGTTTCAATTTGCTAAAGTGATTAAGTTCACGCCAGCCCTCAGTGCACTGGCAAGGGTCATTTGTGCTTGGCCGAGTTACTGATGACGGTAGAGAGGAATGATGCTAACCGTAAGCATTGGTACTGACATGGCATTAGGGAGGCATAACAACACTCTGAATCATGGGGTGTGCTACAAGGTCTAGTTGAGGTTACAAGAAAGCTGTAAGTGTTTTATGTCTACACCCACACAAGCGAACCTATGCTAAAAATACACCATAAGCCCAACGTTAGGCCTAACATTTTACACCGACAGATTTTTCTTAGAAACTTCTTCACTTCCCTTGGAGTAGTTTTATTTATTTGTTTATTTATTTGTTTGTTTGTTTGCTTGTTGATAGTAAAATATTTAAATTGTTAGAAGAAAGGTACAAAATGAAGGTACTTTTAAAGGAAATGTGAAAATCCTCATAGTGTATTTAAAACGAGTGAGTGTATCTGTAGTGACTTCCCAATGGTCAGTTCTTTGATGAGACACCTTTTGCCTTTTAGCGTACATCTCTTCGAGCTTGACGTATTTGCTAACTTTAAATCGCAAAAGAGAACTCCTCTGATCTAAGTAGTGCATATTGCAAAGCAGAGGAGAAGGAAGAAACAGAATGAGATATTTGTCCATTCTTCAGAACAAAACTACTCCAGCTACTTCAAGATGGATGGGTTTTGTTGACTTACGGTTATCTAAAGGTCATGCCACAAATTATCAGTCTGGATTTTGCGAAACCATTACTAACCATTTCTGCACACTGAAAAATTAATTTTAAACTATTCAAGTGTTGCTTTTGCAGGATGGATTTGGCTATTGTCTTGCGAGAAGATGAACCTCAATAACAATATTCTGACACATAAATTATTCAAATAAATAATGCCTTTTTTTTTTTCACATGCAATATTTTACTTCTACAGATACGTGCAGACACTTTTAATTGTCTTTAATATTATTTAACTTTTATTTTGTTCTTTGTTTTGTTTTTTATTTCACCTGTACTATAGAAATATTTATAAAATGGTAAATTGTCAAATTTATACAACAGAAATATTCTATAAAAATGTATCATTTTCCTGTCCTGTTAAAGTTGTTTTTACATGAATATCTATATACATCAAATTATATACTATATTTGTTCATTCTTCAGTGAGTAGCAGTGAGTAGCAGTACACGAGAAAGCAGCCTTTAAATAGGCGTCCACTGTAGTGGACACGATGCATCACAGGGTTAAATCTCTGAAAGACTGAAACCGATTGTTTTTCAAGAATGTTCCTAATATATATATATATACATATATATATATATATATATATATATATATATATATATATAGAGAGAGAGAGAGAGAGAGAGAGAGAGAGAGAGAGAGAGAGAGAGAGAGAGATATTCTTTTTGTGAAGCCAACTTAGGGCAATTTACGCCTTTATGCCAAAAACATCTTAAATTTCACTAATTTGTATTGTGAAATTGCAAATAAGTCTCATTTTATGATGTTTTTGGCATCCGAACTACATTGGACTGGGTCCTGACAAAAACTGCAACACATAACTTACTCTTCAAACCTGGACTGAAATATCACAAGTAGAATAAAAGTTTCACATATCAGAAACGCAAATATAAAAAATCATACGCTTTTCCAAAGCGACATATACTAGCAAAAAGAAGCTCAATGATCTCACATGATTTGTAAAAACAAACAAGCAGGAACTTAACCCACAAACCTCTACACCATAGCCCTACACTTAAACCACTACTGCCTACAAAATGATGTCACCACTGTGCCACTTCGGGTGTTTAAGTCCCCACCTTTCCGTGTAAAGCAGCCTTATGTTCATTTGTTCAGGATTTGTAAAAGTGTTCTGTCAATTGTAGCTTGTCTCGGCTCTTTTACAAGTGTTTCCTTTAATTTAAAGGTGTTTCTTCAAATAGGAATTTGTTTTCTTAATTTTTTTTTTCCAAAATGTATATTTCTTACCTAAAAATGTAAAAATGTTTCTTGAAATATAAATTTGTTTTTTAAAAAGTATATTTGTATCCTAAAAACGGGGGGGTTTTTTTTGTTTTAATTTGTTTTTAAACTTCTTTCTGAAATTGAAATTTGTTTTTTATATAGTGAATTGGTTTTCAAAATGTAATTCTGTTTTTGAATTTTAAAATGTGTTTTTTGACGTTTTAATTTGTTTTGCACTTCCCAGCCACTGTATTTACACAACGCTAACATACCCAATAGCAATAACAAAAACATTGAAATAACTGGGGTTTTTTTGGGGGGTTTTTTTTTTGTTTTTTTTAAAGGAGAAATGTCAGACCAGGTGTGTTTAGTAAACAACCCTGAATATAAATCATTCAGACAGTGTAATGGACTTCTAATAGTACTTGACTTGTGCTTGCTCAAACTTAACAATGACAATTCATTTAGCAGTTAAGAAACATACCCCTTTAAAAGTTGCAGGACTCAACTAATAAACTGTATTTGCTCTGAAGAGAAACTGCTGGAATTTCACAAGGCTCTGTAACCTGGACCTGACACCGCTTACTACTAACAATTCATGTGTGCAGATAATTGACAGTGTTGCAGTCATTTTGCAAAGGGGCATTGCTGTGCACTGTTTGGTAGTATTCAGTGTTTCACCAGATGTGAGCTGTGCGCCATATCATTAATAATAAAAAAAAAAGTCTGCCTAATCTAAACTCTTCTCTCAGTGGCATCAAACCTTATGGTGAACAAAAACACAGTGTCTCTACCAGCTAAATTATTGATACGACTGCAATTTAAAATCTCCCCACTGCATTTTTTCCCTGTTTCTCTGCTCCACTGCAACTCCTATTGTTGATTTATTTATTTATGTATTTGTTTTCACTGTGTGTTTGGGTGTTTTTCCTTTTTTATATTACTGGAGGGGAGGGGGGAAAGGGGGGGAGGTGTTTTTCTCCATTTTTCACCTTTCACATCTTGTGGAATTCAACGCTCTCATTTCCTCCCTGTGATATGGAGTAAGGCACTTCAGAAACAACTGTCAGGTTCAAATCAAAAATGGGTGGAGTGGGTGTAATATCGAACTACTGAACACAAGCCGAGACTTGAGCGATGGATATGGCACCCGATTTTCCTCTTCTCCTCTTCTTCCTTTGCCTTTGTCAGCTCCGGGGGTTTCTCTCTGTAGTCAGAACAATGCGTGGGTGATGTCGGCACTCGGAAGGAGATGTTCTGTACAGCGATTTAGTACAAATGCATCCCATAATGATCATGTTTTGTTACCTTTATGTACCTCCAACTCCGACTACACTCCGTAAACAGCAACAGAGGCTGCTCCCTTTTAGCCAAGTGTTTACCACAGCTTCTTGCCTTTACTATCACACTGATGGAAGATCCTCTTCATCTCTCTGCAGCACTCCACAGCCAGCAGGTGCGTTCACAAGCAGACTAAACAGCACACACAACTGAATTGTAGAAGAATACACATGCTCCCAATCTGCCTTTCCACACATGCGCTCGCATGCGAATGTAAACTCTTTTGCATGAACTGACACATACTCATTCTGTCAAGGTAAGCTTCCACAGCTGTTAACTAGACACGGTAAATGGCTGTATGCTATGTGGGTGAACAGAACTGGCAAACATATTCAGTCGTTCCGCTGGTGTGGACACTTAAAAACAATCTCATGTTATGTTACACCAAAGGCTCCGTGGCTTTACAATAACAGAAAAGGTTGACAAAATGAAAACTCATTCCTCCCTCATTTACGCGTCATTTCAACCCTGACCCTGGCAGTAAAAGATCAGAGAGCTTTTGAGGCCTGCTCTTATTTCAGCCTGCTTCAGAGAGACAGCTGAGAAGTTTGTCAGTCCAACATGAGTTGCAATGGGAATTCTTCAGGCTTGTATCAGCTCACAATGAAAACCCTGACTCATACAGCCAAAGCACAGCAATTGTGATGTGTTAGAATAGTGTTTATAGGGACACAGATGATTATCATGCATATCTGAGGCGCAAGACCTCAAATTCTCTGTATTTTAGTGCCATAAATTTGCAGTAATTAGTTATCAGGCAGTAAAGTTCAAGAGAATTAGAAGAATTATTCATACATGGTCATAATGTTTTCATTTTAAATCAGAATCATAATGGTTACATCATTCTCCTTGTCTCAGATTCATACTCTTACCCAGCCTCTCCTCCTCCCCCCCTGGCTATAACCATGGTAACAGAAGAAGCCCCAGGGGCGATGAATCAATAGCAATATGCCAATCTTTATCTAAGCAACCCCCACTCCCCATCCTTGTGTAGCGCTGTCACTTTAGATCTAATGATCTAACCTATGAAGCATTGATGAGCAGTCGGCCAGTGCGTCACTCTTCATTCATTCACTCACACCGGCACACACATACACACATACATGCACTCCACAGACAAACCTTCCTTGGTGAAACAATAGCAATTGAATTGACTTTGTCAGTAATGGTTGTTTTTAATGCTTCTTTTATGAATCTACCATAATTAAGAATAGATCACTGAATCCATTTAGGGCTGAAATGCATTTCAGTGGTAACTGTGGCTGAAGTGGCTACCACACTAGCCATAACATAAATGGATCCATATTGACCAGTGTCATTGACCTCAGAGACCTCTGTTCTCCAGCCAATCGGCATCAGGCCTTAGGGGCGATTATGACATTTACTCACACAGATTATAATTTCAAATGACTGTTTAAAAAAATCCCCTGGTGGATCAGACAGAGGAGAACAGTGGTTAGAAGGAAGAGGACGCGGTCAATAAGAATAGACTTGAAATAATCAATAGGAAATGGACACACAACAGAGGCCCTGCAGGCTGTGAAGATCGATAAGCTGTGTTAAGTGGCGGTGATGCCCTCCATTGATGAGCAAATGGCTGCACAGGCTGTCCTTGCTCTCTCTCTCTCTCTCACTCCAGTGGGTCAGCAGCAGGGCCAGGTGGTGAACCACATGTCACCTCCAGACATTGCGCACCAGGGCACAGTCTCTGATACGCCAATACTGATCAGCTGGTCTGCTCTCTGCCCTGACTTCCACCCTCAAAAGGCCCCTGTATTCTCTGTGTAAAGCTGAGGGGCATAGTAGGAGGTCAAAAGTCTTGCTCCTGCATGTAATGGAACAGTTAATTTCTGACCCAGTTGGAGCATCAATAGATTTTGTTAACATGTCAGTGGGAAGTTGTATAAATATTCTTTCCAGTTTTCATTATTAATAGAAAATTCAGTAGGCCTGATGGAAAAGAATTTAAAAACAATATGGTAGTTCGATTTTACACTGTACTAAGCAAGAAAGAATTCATAAGAAAGTTTAAAAAAGATGAACATGAAGACAAATTTAAATTATGCCCAACTGATTTACCACATCATAAGCTGGCTGTGTCCAACAATTTAAGATGCACCGCCTGGCCAAAGCAGAAGTTGCCGCCGAGATTTAACAAAGTAAATAGTTATGGGCTCATCACAGCATGGATCATTATCTTTCAGTCAATCAAAGTTTATTGATAAATTTATTTATAACTTTCCTGCAAAGGTAAAACAAAGTGATTTACATAATAAAAAACAATTCATATTTTAAAAAAAATTGGTCGCCACATAAACAACAGGAAAAAAAGGAAACTTATTTCTCACTCGTCATCATTGTCTCTTAGATGAAGTTGTAGATGTAATAAAATGATAAAAAGTAATAAGCATCTGGCTTGACAGTGCTGATAGGAAACAATATCCTGGGGATCCAACCAGGATCCAGCCCACTCATGTCCTTGGAAGTGACCACCACAACTACCCCAAATCTAGGCAGGCCAGTGCCCACACTGTAGCCATAACAAGTGCCGGTCCATAGCTGTTCCAACAGGGACAATCTCCCTGGCAGCAGCCCCCAGACTGAGCCAGCACTGCTCCTGGCGTGAAGGATCCCCATAAAACAGTGGAGTTAAACAAAACACAAAGTTAAGCTGAAAATCAAATAACTCTACAAGAGCAGTGAGGGCAAATTGTAAAAGCCTGTTGGAGCAGTGCTGTTTCGTAGTTGCTGCAGTTGCTCAGGTCTACGTTCTACAACTTTATGTGCCCAAATACTGGGGTAAGCTGCTTGCCTGAACATACCTAATGGCCAAGTGTTTCAATCTTTGGATGTTTTTTCTTCCATAATGTTATGGATACACTCCAAAATGACAATGCCAAGATTCATATGGCTCAAATTGTGAAAGAGTGGTTCAGGATGATATCGTTTCCAAACACTGATTGTATATAGTCCAGAATTGAACCCCCTTGAGAATTTTGGGATGTGCTGGAGAATGCTTCAGACTCTCCCATCATCGGTACAAGATTGTGGTGAAAAACTAAAGCTGCGGTAGGTAATGTTGGGGAGCTGGCAAGATTTGAATGTGGCACCCTGTCTTGGCTCGCCTTGCTCTAATTTTGCTCCATGCATGATCCAAGGCTTTTTTTTTTTTCTTTTTTTTTTTTTTTAATAAGAAATTAACTCCATTTTGGTCCAAACATTCAGATTGTTCAGAGTTTGTACAGATTTACAGTAATTTCTTATTGTTCATGATTACAAAATATATAGGGTACTATCAGGACGAGGAACCACTTCGCCCAGAGAAAAAGAAATACCTCTGAGCAAGATTACCTACCCCAAATTTATTGCAACACTGGATAGAAACAAATCATTTGGCACTGCAGAAGCTTCCTGAAACAATGCCATAGTAAACGTGTGCTGTATTCACAGCTTAATACAGTCCGACAAGATATCTGAGTGCATGATCTGTAGAATTTACTTTCTTTGACGACGACTTTTGTTTTAGGCCAGGCGGTGTACAACAACTATCAAAAATACTCTTGGTTATATCAAAATAGCACCTGTTGGGTTTTTATGCCATCCAATCCAAGATAAATCAAAGCTGAGATGTGTGCCAACATACAAAGAGAAGAGCGATGCTCAAGGCAACAGGAGAGGAAGGTTTGTGTCCTTCTCTCCAATGCTGTGTTCATCATCTCCTTACCACTACTCCATCTTATTACTTCTGCCATATGACACGCGCCCCAGATCGCACGACCCATGAATAATATACGACCACACCATCTCAGCACAGATGAAAGCACATGCAGTGCACTGTGGGTCGGATACAGAGGGATTAGATACAAAGGAAGTGTAGAGAAGACAGAAGAGGAGGAGGAAGACAGTATGTACAGATGCAATGCAAAGGCCTGTGATTTTCAGCTCTCTGTGTGTACTTAGAGGTGTTTGTGTGTATGTGCACATGTGAGTGTGATTTATTTCTACTACCAGCTGAGAAGGCATGACAGTACACATCAGTGTCAGCTCAGGGTAGCAGCTAGCGGCACCTAAAAAGAGCGAAGGAGGGGGAGAAGTAATGTGGGAAAGGAAACAATGACACTGTCTCAAACACAACACACACAACACATATATACACAAACACAGGAGAGTGTTTTCCTCTGGAGAGCTGATCTGTGGAAGGAAGTTTGCCCGTATGCGCTCTGCAGGGACATGGCGTTTCTCCCTTTTGGGGTTGAGAAGAAAAAAACAAACATTACTTTTGATCATCAAGTCCTGCTTCTCACCTAGGAGCTTTGTGAAAAGAAATACAGATTCTAAACACAGCATCACTGTGTCTGGTGCTTGACTAAACACACATGGGTGATAATACACAATGTGCAAGACAGGAGTGACAGGAATATGATACTGTGAATGCAGACGAACGCACACACAAAGGGCGTATGCACAGAGGTGTATCAAGCAGCAGAGCAAAGGATTAGGTGTAAAAACATGTAATCCCGGATACTACTGTACTTTGAGCAACACCCAATAAAAAAACATCGTTCCCACAAGCCTCAAGTTGTCCTTTTCAGGAACAAGACCCTTACGTCACAGCAACAGCTGTTAAATGATACGAGCTTACACTTAATTTTTTATAGTCACCCACTGCATATGTTTCGCATACAACAGTGATGCGTGCAGTGTTGGGTTCCCATTGTGAATTGAAAGTATTGTGTCACTGTAAAAAAAACCCATTCAGTGGCAAATCCTACCAGGAGCCAGTGAGTAAGCAACAAAAGGTTTGCTGTGGCGAGTAGGCTAGCACCCACATTGTGCTCTAGTTAGTGACAGCAGAAGACAATAGGGAAGAACGTTTTGGGAGCTTGACCTGGGCTACCTTCACTTCACCTCAGGTAGACAAGGTTAAGATGGATGGCCCTAATTAAAAGAAAGGGCCTCTCCTCTGCTCAATAGCATCAGGTTTATTTTACAGGAACTTTAACAGGGCCTTTTGTGGGGAGGTAATTATAGGGTAAAGTGATTAGAGCCCCCTGAAGGCATGGAGGTGACAGACAGACTTAGTGGAGTAACCCAAGTAACCTTTCAATATGACATCTCTTCCCATTGTCATCCTCACTGCACACTAATTTCAACCATGCTGTCTACATTTATGCTTTCCTCTTGCATGTCTTTCTCACCGTCATATCTCTAAGTATAAGAACAATGCATGTGTTGCCAAATGTGGGCCAGAGGAACTCCAGACAAAAGGTTAGGAAGATCATTTTTCCACTCTGGGAGGGGGTCATGCTGGCATGGGGGCACAGGCGACTGTGTTTTCTCCACAACAATGGCTGCAGACTGACCTTGCTAATCTTAGGAGTTGGGGGTTGGATGTGGAGCAGATGACGTTCTTTATCCCAACCATTTAACATGGCTGGTTATGCCAACTGTACGACACCAGGCCCTGTGGGACTCTCAGAAACGGAAATGCGTGTTGGGCATTGCGAAGAATGCACTAATCTGCCATTTATTAAGTGTGGGGTAATACGAGAATGGCAATTTAATGGAGATTTAAGCATTGTACAGCCGCTCTGTACGCACAGTCATATAGCACAGTGGCTTGTGTTGGTTCAGAATAAGTGCCTTACTAAATGTGTGAAAGACCGCAAAAGTGTACTGTCAAGCTTACCAATCAGAAACTCAGCCTGAAAGGGTGAGGCGTTTACCAGGATTTCATGTCCTTGATAGTTCTGCTTTGCTTTAAAAAACAGTTGGAGATTTGATTACATCTTTCAAAGAGAAAAAATAGAAGAAGCAAGAGCTCAGAGATGTGCTAACACCAGCTCTTGTCATTCAAGAGGGCAGGGTTTTGAATTTGGGGTTAGGGAAACAAGATAATGTTCACTTAAAAAGTCACAGAGTCATGTTTCAAATGCCTGAACTCACTCCTCTGTGGCTCCTGTGATCCTGCTGAGAGCTTGCTCCCACTACATTTATCTGTAACCTTTATGTGTGCTTGACTTAATGTGTCATTGTGTTATGGTTGTACACATTTCACCGGTGTGTATCAGTATCAGCGTGTATGAAGAAAGCGATCTCATAGCCAAGACTGCTCGAGTGTGTTTGAGAACCACTGCCACATACTTAGATATCACTACCAAATCTATTCAGAGAAGCAATTAAAATCTGTTTAGCAGCCTGCATGCATGAACGCACCCACCCTTACCAGGCTGTCTGAAGAGTCAGGGAAGTCAGATACTATTATTATGCCCCAGTCTCCGTGGCAAATGCTACATGGGTCAGTGTCAACCTTACAGTTAGAAAGGCAAGCTAATGATTTTAAAACCATTGGGTTAAGTCCTCTTTTAGTGTCAGTGTACAGCATTAGAGATGTAGGATTTCATTTTGTATTATAAAAATATTTAAATAGATTTTCTTTTAATAAAGCATCCTTCTCTCAGTCATAAAATGTTGAAATTTTATTCCAATGGCTACATTTACATGACAATTTTTAATTTGGAGTTAATTATTCAGAATGAAAAAAAAGTAATGGAAATAGTCTCTCTGGGTTAGTTTGCTATAAACTTTTTTTTTTTTTTTTAAATTTTGTTAAAGAGCTGTTTACAGGAAATTATAACTCTCCAACACTTAACACTGCTCAGAAAGCCTGCAAACACCCACTTACAAATATGCTTTTGAGTGTAATGGGAAAATCTTGAATAAGAAGTCAGTCTTGCATCAAATTACAAAAGTTATTATCTGGAGTATTTCTCAACCTTAGCTCCAGTCAGCATTAATGCAAATGACAAAGTATACTGACATGTGGTACATCTGATCTTTTTTACCACCAGAGTGGGTGCTAATTATTTTTACCAGGAGATAAACTGACAATACTGACTGATTTTAACCTGTCTCCAAAACAGCTGCAGCTTAATGTCAGGATCACTGCATAGAACTGATTCTCTTCTCAATTTAGCTCAACTCAACTCAACTCAACTTTATTTATAAAGCCCTTTAAAACAACCACAGTTGAAACAAAGTGCTGTACAATGATAAATAAAACCAAACCATAGCACACTGAACCAGAAACGGCCTCACACTGGTCAATCAACTACCTTTTTTCAACCAGTCTGGACAAAACGGAAAACCATAGCCTTAGTATATTTATGTACATAAAAGGGTAAATATCTTTTCAGTTTTAAAACAAATAGTGATTTATTAGTGGACACGAATGGAAATTTTTTTTGCCATGTAGTGTTTTTGACTGCAACTCATCATGGATCATTACAGGGCAGATCTTTTGACAGCAGAGGGATGTTTCCAGTTGCTCCCCAAAGTAATAAAACTAGACCATCAGTTGTCTGAAACAGATATTTGAACACATTATAACACGTGGTAGTCTTTGTTGATTTTCACTGTGGTTCTAGCTGTGAGTTCATACTCTGCTGAGAGTGTCAGCCACACACAGGCCTCTGTTTGGAATCAAAGCCCAAACAAAAGCCATTACACACACTCATATATCTCACTTAATGACCAATAGATTTGTGCTTTACTGCAAGCACTGGACACAGCTTCTTTTGTCAGCAAATGTTCTTTTGATAGTTTTGACAATCGCAGATAATAATGGATCTGATAAGATAAGCTGTGATTGGCCTCTCCTGGTGCAAGGGATTTTGCACAAACCCTCCTAGTCGTGTCAATACTCCTTTATAAAGGAGTGTGTCCAAGTCAACACACCTGAGCACTTCAGAGACGGACAAACTCATCTCAGGTCAAGGTGTTCACATCGCTCTTTGTGTGTGTTTGCATGAGGGTGGGAGCAACACAGAACAACAGACCAGGCTTTGTGCCTGCTAAACTAGCTGCGTTAATAACGGCCTTCTCAACAAGCTTGCTTGACAGCTGGGTGGGACTTTGAAGAATTCATAATGAAGCAATGCCTCACATTAGCACAGGAGAGGTTGCCTTTGAAGAAACAGCTCAGGTTATGAGGTCCTAATTAGGAATGGCCTATTTTAGTTTGAACACATGCTAAGGAAAGAGTGTTTTGTGTGTAAACTTGTGTAGATGCTCATCATCATGCATGTAGGAAGCTGTCGGCATGAATTCTCTGTGAAAGGTTGCGTGAGTTTAGTATGCATGAAAAATTGTGCATGTTTGAGTGTGCCACAATCAATTTTTTGTGTAAACGTACGTATGTTTGTGTGCATGTGTGGGTGCAGCGATGTTTTTTTTTTTTTTTCTTTTGCTTGTTTTGCACACTCTTTGGACAACTGTTAGGTTTCAGGGTAGAGTGTGTCTGATGAACAGGTGCTTGTGTGTATGTGAAAACATAAGATAGATAAGAGAAAAAGCCAAACAACTGACAGCTCTTGTACTGATCATGCATCTGCCGCTAATGAACATGGATGTGAAAATTGACTCATATATACCCTAATGTCCCTTACATGCTTCCTCGTGGCTCTTCTTCAATCAGCACTGCGGCAAAACAGTGGTGGAATGTTCCGGCCTGTTACCATTCCTCAGTGACTATCTGATGAAGTAGAGCTCGGGATAATCCAGGCCGTCCTTATCAGTGGCAGGGATCCCATTTCCATATTCAGGCCCTGCTGGCTGATAAGAGCAGACCCTGATAAATGTGTAGTGATGGAGTGATACCTGTGGTCCGCGGCTGATGAGAGGCTCATGAATGGCTGAAGCTGGGAGGTGATGAAGAGGGGTGTGGGGGTGGAGGCTGGACAGTAGCTTTCAGCAGGCCTGATAAAAGCATGAAGGAGAGGGTTGTGATTAATGTGTCTAAGTGGCCAAGGGTCACAAGCAGGCCCTTACCAGTGACTGCTCTTAAGAGAGGTCACCTCTACGACCATCCGTCACATAGTCACACGCAGACTCAACATTACAAACCCTGTCATGTTTGAGCGCGTATGTGCACATGAGTGTGTTTTGTTTTTAGTTAAACTAAAACGTATAGAAGGGTATACACACTCAGCTAGGATACACATGCAAGCATGAGTATCCTCTCATGTAAATTCAGTTTATAATTGCTTGTAAGTACTGGTATGTCTTTTTTCAGTACATGGCGCCACAGTCTGAACGGGGTGGGTGGCTCCCAAGATCACTGACCACTTGAGGACATATGACCTCCATTTTTCAGCAACCCCGTCCTTGGGGCCAGACAGTCAGACACAAAATGCATTATTAATTGGGCTGTGTTTCACTATGTCCATGGTTCCTTTTATCAGCATGTCGACCATCACCAGAGTAATCCTTCATTTATTGGCTTAGAAAAGACCTTTTCTTATTGTGACATGACAAAAACACTAGTTGAAATAAAAGCGAGATGTCTGAGCAATCTGTTTGGAGAGCCCATATGTCTGGCTTTAGTGTTTTTAGTGATACAACTGGTCTTACACCTGTTATAGTCAGCTTCTGCATTAATAATAAATAGTAGCAGTAATATAATGTGATTTAATACTTAATTTAATCTAACACTTTATTACAAACTCCCAACGACTCAAATAAGGAATTATGTCACTTTTACTCTCTATGGAAGGGAATCTGTACCATAATTCAAATAAAAATACACTAAATGGAGAATACAAGAAATTTGTTTTTCATTTTCTTCTTCAAGACTTTTTTTTTTTTAACTAAATTAAAATGAGAAATAAATGAAGATTTAAAATTTAATTTTAAAAAACATGTCCAATAAAATAGGTACCGAAAATCAATTTTAAAAAACAAGATGTATTACCAGGAATGCTATTTCATTTCAAAGTCATAGATTCACCTTTTGACTTTGAAATAAAACTCACAGTAGATCCTCTAAACTGCATTTTCACCTTCAAGACTGCTCTTTTAATGACATAACTAAAAAAAAAAAAAAAAAAAAAAGAACATTGCTTTTTTGTTTTAATGTCCAGGCCCTGCAAAAAATGTTGCAAAATTAATTTTGAATTCCTAATTCTAAGCAACGCAGGAGAGTGACGTCTGGCTACTCTGCTTCTTCAGTCCCCAGGCTGACAGTGCTTTGCATCTAAAATAATAAAGAGCTCTGTGAACAGAGGTGTGTAAAGTAGAGGTAGAATTAAAAATAAAGTAGAAGTCCTGCCTTGTTTTGCAATCTACCAATGCATTTAGAACAGGTGTTTTCACTAACAGGCTCATCTACCTAGAGTGGAGCTGAGAGAATTAAATTCACCCGGTTTAGTGACAGGTTGGAAAGAGCTGCCGGACAGGACTTCTACTTTATACACCTCTGATGTTGAGTGACGCTGAGATCGTATGCAGGTTGTTACCGCTTTCAGAACAGATAATAAAGATTGAAACTGCCTGGAAAATGATATACGTGTTGCTATTTCTTTCAGAATGGTTTATAAAAGAAAATCTAAATAATTTATTATTATTTTATATATCAGTCAAAAGGGCAGGTATGCTCTGAAAATGAAAAAGCCTATCTGCTAATGCATCTTCATTTAAATTATGGTACAGTCCCTTCCATATCATATTGACCAAGTATCAAAAATATGTTGGTCGAGACACGGCATTGCAACACTTTATTTTGGTATTGCAGCAGCTTCCTCTTTAAAATAAATATGTGGGAAACAGAGTAGCTGTTTTCATTAAAATAAATTTTTTTGGTGTTTGAGGATGCTGTTTGTTGTCTCCACAGGGACTGTTACAAAGGGCCCCCTGTCCCCAGAGAAGGCCGTCACTATAGGGAACCCTTAAAAGCACATATTAAAAACACACTGTCTGTCTTCCTCCCATCTACACACATCCCAAGGCCCCACCACACACTGTAAACAGCTGGCTTCACTGATATTTTATTAATGATGTTCTTTAATTAGTTTAATTACACAGAATCATGTCTCTGTGCATAAATTTGCCCTATTTAATAAAAAAAGAATCCCAACTGCCATTTATGTACACACAGATATATCTGCCCTCTGGCTGAGAGAAGAATAATTGTGTAAGGTTTTTTAAGGACCATGTGCTGCAATGTGCTATAAGTATGAGTCACAATCAGAGGACAGCTTTGTTTTGCATTCTTTTTGTCATCACTCAGGCTTTGTTTGCTCATGAAAGCAGGGTGGTGTAAGCTAATCAAGAGCTTACTCATACTGCATTATGTTTGGGTTGATTGTGCAGTGTCACTTAAAAAATAACAAGTTGATGACCTCTCTCGCCTTCATTTTAAAATCAAACTAAATAACTAACTCAGTTTTTACTGTATTTATTCATTAAGTTGTCTTTTGACAGTAAATAATCGGCCTCTAGGCATCAAAGTGCCATATTTCACTGTGACCCACATGCCAAGATGGCAGGTCCACCTGGGATGTTTCAGTGTTTGCGCTGTAACCTAGTAAGAGAAGATCAGTGCTTTAACACAGGGCTTTATTTAGACAGCACAATGGTTACTCAGAAGCAACATTATCTGACCTCATACATCTTATCATGCAAGCACTCTGTCAACAGTGTTACTGGAAGAGGACAGCGCTAATGCTCAGACACATTAGCATCCCTCAACAGTTTTCAAGATGGCCGTCAGGATGGATACAGGGGGGGAAATGCAGCTTGTCAGACACTGATGTTCCCCCATGATGACAACGGGAGTAAATGAGGTTTCAGAGACCTCATCTAAGACAAAATCAATAAAGTGCCTCCTCAGCTCAGGAGAGAAGCTTTTCTATATTGTCTGCTTTAAGTAACACATTTGGCGAGGAGATGAATGAGGCAAGATGATTCTATTTTTGGGGAACTACAAGATGCCTGTCTTCCCCATCAACATTGTATCTTCATATATTGTACCATCATATTAGCACTCACAAAGAAATGATACATACATCTCAGTCCAACCCACCTGGACTGTGGTATCACTCCTCAGCCCAGACGGCTTTAAAAGTCAATTACGAGGCTAACTGACTTGAGGAATATCTCTCAAGAATGATGTTTCACACACTATCGATGGGAATAGCATTACAGCTGATTAGCAGAACCAAATGTGCTCTTTTTGTAATGCAACACACAGAAGAGTAACTGGATCGCTGCGTTGGCTCCAGCAGTCCCAGGATGAGCCTCGCTGGCGGCTAGACTGGAAACATCCCAGAAAGCCTCAGCCCTGAGAGGAGCTAATGTTTCAGCTGGGGCAGAGAAACTCAGAATGATAATGTTGATTAAAGAAATAGTTGACTTTCAGGTCAGCTGCTTTGACGTGCCTCAAAGCCAATGTATTCTCTACTTTGGAGATACAAATTTGTTGTGTATTGAATAGCAGTTGGACACTGTCTCTGGAATGTGGGCAGTCCTCTGTATTTCCCTCTCTTGTATGCCCAGACCATTCTTGACTAAGCCAATAATCATACTCAGTTACATCAGGACATATCCCCTTGTCCAGTCTCATTACAGTTTGGTATGTCAGAACAAATTATCTTGGAGCTTCTCTTTGAATGGTCTACCAACCACAAGATATACATTGTCAAATAAAATAAAAGCTACTTGTGTTCAGTTTAATGATCTTCTACACTGAGTTCTATAATGAATTGGCATCTTGTATAAAACCCGAAAACATCAGTACAAAATAGGTAGGAACAGCAAATACAGTTTCTAGTTTTTATATTGATGGTTGCAAATGTATTTATAAGTGTGTATTTGGGAGATCATCCTCAACGCAGACTCAGAGTAAGGGTAGACAGTGGTTTCCCATTGTAAATGATCTGCATATAGAGTTTGAACCCTGTTATCACAAAGCGCTGCCTTATTGTGGATCACAGCCATATTCAGCACAGCTGGAGTGTTGCTGTCACTCACACTGTACTTAATGCTTACACAGTCTCTCTACTCTTTGAGTCAGTTTGAAAGACAAGAAATTATTCAGAGATAAACTCCTGCCAGACTCAAAGTAGTGCCACCACAACGAAGAAAAATAAACACAATCAGAAGAGGGAATTCTTTTGAAAATCTCGGAATGTATACACAACCTTGACCTCTTAGTTCCACTCTCATTTCCAGATATTTTCACCCACTTGTATGTGCTGTAAGTACCTATATCACTGCATCGCTTTCAAGTTTCTTTTTATTACTGTCAGCTTGCATTAATCTCAATATGAAAACAGTGTCAAGAGGATTTAAACTTGCTCTACATGCTGGACTGACAATGTCATAAACACATTCAGTAACATTTTAGCAACATATGGAAGCTGGAAAGCTGAATGTCTGTATGTTTTACAGCAGTAACCCGTAACAGTGTTATTATCTTCTTGACGCGGGGCTCACTTCATTTTACCTCTGGACAGGGAAATCATAGAACACTCTGAATATTTAGACCTGCACAAAGGTCAGGACATATAACCTAACATGCATGTCTTTGGATGATAGAAGAGAAACCACGCATACACAAGGAGAACATGCAAACTCCACAGAGAAAGGTCACCTTTCAAACCTCCCCCAGTCGAGGTTCAAACCAGCAACCTTCTTGCTGTAAGGCCACAGTGCTAACCACCATGTCATTGTGTACCATGAATGCATGTAAATATAATGCTTTTTTTTTTCTCTTTGTTTTCATGTTGTTTATTGTGAAACAAAACATTACTAAATAGGAAACACATCAAATTTCTGACTCCAGTCTTTCTAGAAAATGTGTGATAAACGTGTGTCAGAATCTATTTTTCAAATGTTTGGATTGTAATGCATCCTTGGGCTGCTCACAAAAATTTGACTCATGAATATTAAAATATTTAGGCCATTACTATGTGAGTTTTTGTAAGTTTCTTCAAATCTATTTTGTTAAAATAAATCAGTTTCCTTTTTAATCTGAACCATAAGCATTATTTGATGAAAATATAGTAGAAAAACAAGAAATCATGAATGACAGATTAGAATGAAAGAATGGTGACTTTTATGTACTTACAGGAAGATGTTTAAAGTGTGAGGGAGTTTGTGGATTAGTATTATTCCACATCTCCTCCTACGTTCTTTTAAGCTTTTTGTGCCAATATTATAAATAGTATAAAAAGAGGATGTGATCACCTAAATAGACTGTTGAAGGCATGGGTCATGAAACTTGTGCTACACTGGCGTAGAGAACTGAGCAAGGGAAACCTTGTAACTACCATTTTGATGTATATTTTTGCAAACCAGCAATGTGCTGTAGCTACCCATGTTTTACATGTACAGTAGAAGCACACTAACAATAGCAACAACAAAAAAGTTTGTTTCAGTACTATTACTGTAGCTGCCTCAGCAGAGCACTGGGATCTGACACAACTTCCAAGCTATTAATCATGTTAATCACTAGCCAGATTGTAGAAAGGGCAGGTGTGCTGTGTTTCCTATGAACATGTGCATTCACACACTAGCAGGGTGGATTGGGACTGAACTGCAAACCCGAGGTTTGCACTTGTCAGGAGTTTTCATCGACAATCAGCTTTCACTTTGGATTCAAACAGTTAAATGTACTCACTTGTATTCATTTTATATCAGATTGTTATATCACATCCTCTTAGTTAGCTCTTAGCTTGTAAAAGGTCATTTAGTTCATTTTAATTTGCTCACAGTGTGTGAAGATGTCAGGTCCACAGGTATACTGTAAGCAAGGAATTCTGTGTGGTTTTATGTCACTTTAGCTTAATTATATTGCCACTCTTAAGTGCCAATTGACTGATTACACTAATTTATGTATTTTTAAAGGCTTAATGTATAAGTAATCTTAGGTTTGAGATTGAAAGTCATCTTTTTTCACATCATTTTTGCAATGACTAATTATAATAAGTCAATCTTGGAATTATCTGTTGATAAGAAAAAAATATCACTCAAGGTAACAATCAAAAGCAACTCTTGTGTGTGTAGTAGTTATAAATGTAATTAAGACGATGTTATATTCATTCATTAATTTTCTTATCAGCTTAGTCCAATTGAGGTGTCGTGGGAAAGCTGGAGCCTTTCCCAGCAATCACTGGGCAAGAGTCAGATACACCTGGACAGGTCACCAGCCAATCCTACGTACAAATGCAAGATGAATTATTTAGGATAACTTTGATGCACTGACCTCTTGTTCTTAGATGTTTTATGTTAAAATGGTGGGAGAAAGAAAGGACAGGAGGAGGTAGCAGAGGGTTATGTCTGTATGCTTCTATGTAATGGGAGTGAGAGGGACGATGAGAAAAGGGGATTTGGGTGGGAGAAACTCATGGTACCAGACACCTTGCTTGGCATCAGAGGTGCTTCAGGGCATGCTTCAGCCTCTGCTCTGTTAGCATCCTACGCTGTAGCTCAGTTCTGAGCATACATTCCCACTCAGCTCCTATCTTTCCTGCACTGGGACTACAATTCCCCAGAACAGTTTTAGTAAACAGTTGTAATTCCTCTCTTTGATGAGTTTGTGAAGCTCATTTTCATCTCAGTTTCCAGGACTGAAATTCCTTCCTGAATCCAGACTCGTCCAAAATCAAGCCACAGTTCTGGGCTTTCACATTGTGGCTTTTAAATAAAAATGAGACAGGCCCCTGGGAGGATGGAAACTCCTCAAATGGCTTGACATTAATAACAATATAATGCTTACACATTAAGAACTGCAATAATTAATGAATGAATAATCACCAATGTAAAAAAGCATTATCAATAATTGTATGAATAATGGACTTGCATAATGTATGAAAGTTGCCCCAAGGCAAAATCTGGCGTCTCTGTTCATGTCCAAAACACAAGCACTCCATTGTGACTGAGACATGGCACACACACACACACACACCACACTGGCCTTACACTATTTTATAGCCTTTCTTCCTGCAAGAGCGCCAACGCTAGTTGACCATTTTCTGCTGTCATTCAACCAGCAACGTTCCCTGGTCTTGTTTACAATGCTTTGCTTACAGCAAAAACGCGACTCAGCTGTGGAAACTAGGCAATATGTGAAGGAAGGAATCTGGGTATTAGCATTCTACCCGCACCCTGGCTTCATCAGAGCTAATAAGGGAGGCCTGCACCGGGGTCTTTCATCTAGATTAGGGCTCTTATCACATGCCACCTGCATGGAGCAGCCTGCCATTCATATGCAGATCTGGCCAAGCCAGGACTTGGGTTTTTCCTAACTCTGTCACTTCTCATTGCACAGTAGACATCTCCACTAGAATAGATAACCTTGTTGCTGGCTTTCGTTAGGGTATTTACAATCTTAAGCCATTTCTTAAACTCAGACACAGTGCTTTCTTAGAGGCAGACATAATTGCATTGACAATGAGTCCAGCACGTTGCCTTTTCCAAGAAATTACTAAAATGTAAATATTAAACCTTGTGCCTTAAGAAAAACACCAAATACAATATTAATTCATATGGCTATAAATAAAACATGTCTTCAATAGAAATATGTAAAAATACTCCAGGCGAAAACTAATGTTGACATGGACAAATATTTCATTTATCCAAATGAAATCAATCAGATCAGAGATTCCAGCTCAGATTTTTCATGGACACTAAACTGGTCTGATGAGTTGTATGCTGACAAAATGGACAGATTAAATATGAAATAAATGCTTTGATATGCGCAATGCCTGCTAATTAGGATGAAGAAGGAGTGTTTTATTAATACTGTTGAAAGGCTTGATATTTTAAATAACTAACTTAACTCTTTCAACAAAAATGTATCCGCAACAGTCCAGTTCTGTTTTACTGCACCCACTTTTGGAGTCTTCTCTGAAACTCATCATATCCCCTAATCCCCACGTGGTACATATGACAACCGGGCTATTTTCTCAACAAATCTGAAAGGACTTGCACATTTCTTAGCAATAGAAAACTTTAAAAAGTAAATGTAAAGACCTCAAGTTTATTTTTTTGTGTGACGCATACGGGGCAGTTTGATGGTGGTGTGTTCGCATTGGGATGGAACATACAGAGAACAGAGGAGAAATGACATGCTGTCATGGCAGAAGAAACACTGGGTTTTCTTCCCGACAACACAAGCACAGTAAATTTTGGTCAACAGTGGTTTGTTTGTTAAATGTTAAAGGTTTCTTTTCACACAGAGTAAATATTACCTGCATTTACATGGAGCTTGTTTGATCCAATCGGATGTCAAATCCGAATAAAAATGTGGTATGTAAACATGTCAGCTGATATGATCAGCCGTGATTGAAAATTATATTCAAACCAATCGAGAGGGATGGTTTAAACATTTTCACTATCAGAACACTAGTAAAAAATAACTGTATATACACTCAATTGAGTAGTTTCTGTGGTGTTTGTTGTTTTTACACATGTCCCAAGCACATGAGGGTTATGTGGCAGAATGAGTTACAGGGAAAATATGGAAAATGGTGGCAGCAAACTGTGGCATATACATCTTTAGAAACTGAAAAAGGTAAGAAAGAGAAAAAGCATTTTGACGGTCAAACAGTTCAAAAGAAAAAAAAAAAAAATTCCAGCTGGTATAGGGACTGTGCAGGTCAAAAGTATTACAGTCACATTAAATCTGTGTAATCAGATAATAACAACTAATCGGATCACTTTATCTAGAGTAAGGTGAAATCTCTGATCGGATTGTTTTCAGTCAGATTAAATGTTTGCGTGTTTAAATTAAACTATCGTTTACTGACTTCAAACTTCATTTAAAATATTACATAATTAGCACGGGAACAGAAAAAAAGAATCTGACTGAAAGGATTTCAACAGCTTGCATGTGCAATAACATGAGCCGTGTGAAAACCATCTCATTAACATTTTAGCATAGTACTCAAAGTAAAAATGATTATATGTGATTCTGATAAGTTATAATTGCCATGATGAGTGCCAATAAAGAGCAGCAGAGGTGACCAGGCTGGATTTCTCCAATGAGGATGACTCAGCCAATAAATGCTCAGGAAACTAAGTCAATGAATCCAAACTGTAGATATAAGCTGTATGATGACCAACTGAAGCAACTTTTGATCATTTTCATTAGGTTAACACAAGAAATGTTGTAAATAATGGTATAGTTGTCAGTGACTCCAAGTTGCTCATATGGTAGGAATGCACTGCTGGACGTGGCTGAAAAGTGGAGGCATCTTCGGTGGACCACAGTGAGTGATCAAATTGGCTGTCAGGGGTAGGTTGGTGGAAAGGTCTGGAGGGAACATTATCTCTCTGAGACAGAGAAAAATGGGGAGTGGGAGATCGTAGGACACATTAATGAATAGGTGGGGTATTTTTTCCTTCATTTTTCCCACTGCTTCTACTGGTCTGCCAAGGCCTCCCAGGTTTGTGCAATCTCTCAGTGTCAACATCTTTCTGTAAGGCTGATTCAATTAAGATTACGCCAGTTGCAGAGAGGGAGAGTGACAGGGGTCAGTTTGATTTTGCAGATTGCCTTTGTGCCTTTTGTTTTTTTCAGCTCAGGTTACTGCTTTGCCTGCCACTTGTACTGGAAAGAGGATAAAATGTCTCTACCCGGAGCAGCTCTGATGAGAAAGGCCACTGCAGTGCACCTATTTGAAGTCATAAGTAAATATATTACTCACTGTGGTTATGATAGATTATCCTTCACTATGTTTGCAACCCCCCCCCCCCCCCCTTGTATTTGAGAAATCCTGTACAAACTGTATGTTTTCCATGTTCATCCCTTAACCCTTTATTTGCATAACGTCTTCTTTAACTCATCCTTGTGCTGTGTTCAACAATGTCAGGACACCAGCTAAAGGCATGAGAACAAGTATTTGACTTCCTCAGCCACTCCACCAGTTTATTAGTCCTTTTATACCCACCACAATTGTGGATTCTTGACCAATTAAGTGGCACTTTGTGACAAAAGAGAGATGAGCCCCTTTAAAAGGCTCACCATGGAGTAAAAAAATAACCTTTATAGCCTCTAATAGGACCTAGGCCTGGCACTAACACAAAGCACTGACCTCTGCTTACTGGGTCACCCTGCTCTGCCTGGGTTAACATTACACCCAGATTTTACCCCACAGCTGCAGCTCATTACAATGCCCCATAAAAAATGTGGGCAGCCAAATGAGGGGTGCAAGGCACCATTAAAGAGCTGAAGGGGAAGATTGTAGGGGCGAAGAGAGTAGTGGGTAAAGAGGTGAAAAAGGGGGGGCAGAGGATGGGTGAGAGGTGGAGAGTGAAAACAGAAGCGTTAAGTCATTAGGGCCCATTGTTGTGCTCAAACGGCTGCCACACAAGCTCTCTGTGAATGGGAAATGGAGCTTAATGACCTGAAAAGGGACTTCAAAAGCAGCAACAATAGATGAGAAGGGGTGGCCCCACTCGAATGTCACTCTGCCACTTATTGCTTAGTTGGAGAATGGCTGGGCTGTTTAGATTGAAAATGTGATGAAAGTAGAACTAGCTTAGTGCTCACTATGGAAATGACCACTTCCCGCCTTTTGCCTGTGATTTTCTTTCAAATGAGTAGTTGTGGGAACAATTTATCCGCAAACACTCATTCATCTGTATGCATTATGTTTTCATTATATTATTCAGTGCACTGTATCCTGAAATGGGCAATAAGTGTGTGTCAGAGTTTGTGTGCACATACCTGAATTTTCATACAACTAATATCCCTTGTTTATTCTCATTGTAAACCAGTTAGAATAAGAATTAAATTCACTAAATATGAATCATATATGCAATATTAGTTCAATGATGCACAAACAGAGCGCTGGTTGAGGCAGAATGGGTCACAATCACACCAGTGTGGATTTGGGGAAGATAACAAAAGGGAGCAATGGTTTTGGTTGGAAGCAAGATCAACTGATCTGCAGCTTCTGACTGTCAGTCACTCAGCACCATTTCTGCTGCCCCACTGCAGCTGTCAGCTAGCATAGCATGGTATGAACATTCAGACTGAATCCTGTTGAAGTGAGCCACAATTATGATGCATAATGTATTTTAATGCAAGTTGAGCTGATTACTAGATCAAAGCTTTGTAAGCACAAAGATCTCTCATATTTACATTAATATAAGGCATTCATTCATTCATTCATTTCATTCATTCATTCATTTTCTGAACCGCTTAATCCAATTCAGGGTCGCGGGGAAGCTGGAGCCTATCCCAGCTGGCTTTGGGTGACAGGCAGGGTACACCCTGGACAGCTCGCCAGTCCATCGCAGGGCCACACAGAGACACACAACCACTCATGCTCACACTCATTCTTATGGGCAATTTAGAGTAATCAATTGACCTAATGTGCATGTCTTTGGATGGTGGGAGGAAGCCGGAGTACCCGGAGAGAACCCACGCATGCACGGGGAGAACATGCAAACTCCACACAGAAAGGCCACTGACTGAACCCCCCCCCAGCCACAGTGCTACACTGTGAGGCCACAGTGCTAACCACTGTGCCACCGTGCAGCCCTATATAAGGCATATGAGGCTAAAATACACTGCTATTTATAATGATTTGGTATGTTTTGTCTGTTCAATTGGTTTTAGACTTTGCAAAATACTAGTTAACATATATCTTTTTATTGTGCTAAGTTAAACAAATTTACAGCTTTTCATGTTACACCGCTGCATACTTAATAGTTTCCCTGTGAAAATTAAATAACAATTAATAACAATTAATATATCAATGAATAATAGATGACTATATTTATTTAATATTTTATTTCTTGTAATCGCTACCAAATGTATGACTTTTATGACTCATAAACACTTTCACCTGTAACAACACAACTGTATTACAGCATTTGTTTAGTATATTTGGCTTTCTTTATTTTCATATTTAGCTTTTGAATATTGCTGTTTACCTCTTGTTTCTAGGGGAACTTAGTAGTTGTATCTGCATTTGCAGTGACACAGGGGCTCTTTGATCTGACATGGATGCCATTTAATGAAGATAACTGCAGTCGCGGTGAGTTTACTTGTAAGTGCCTGCAGCGCTGTGTTTGACAGAAGTATGAGAACATGCCAAATACAATTTTGTTTGGAGCACACAATTAGCCTGAGTGCTGCACACATGGAAATCTTTTTATTGAGGGGTATCTGTGTCTAATTTGCATCATCCAAAAGAGGATTCACACTACTAATGATAGGTTGTATTTGCAGTACTGCCCTCAGTCTAACAAAGCTAACACTGTGAACAGTCAACACAAATGTTATACTTATTGCCTATTGTCTTTGTTTCAGTGGAATAAATTAATAAATAGGAAGTGCAGCGGTGAAGTGGTTTCTGTGACGCCTGAGATAACCACTTCAGTTTCAAAGGATTCAGTATCTTTAAGGATCTAAAGCTCACATATCCCCAAGTCTCCCTTTTAACATCCATGCCACAGGGACACTGACATACAAGCAGAGCTGCCAATAGGCTCTAGTTTATCCTGAGGCAATTGGACATGCACACGCGCTTACACAATCTAATGTGCACTCATATACACATGTACAAGATTCATTGACATGTAAATATGCACAAATTTCTACACTCATAAAGCAACCAAAATGCCATATATGCAGCAACCCACTTACTTTGTTTCTTACAGACACTGTCAATCCTGCTACACCTTTATTTTGTTTGTTTACTAAAGAAAACAGTGAATAATAGAAAATGAAAACAGTTTGTGCTTCATTTGCTGAATCTAAACAAGATTAAATTAAAATATTCAATAGATAAAGCAAATATGGTTTTCCTACTAGTGTACACCCACAGTACAACTTTATGTGGACTGTTTATAAGAATGCTTCATGTGAAGTTGCTGCCACTGAGTGTGTGATTTTTTTAATTGAGAAAGACAGAAAGGGGAAGCTTTGGTAGAATTTGCTTTGTTTCTCTGTTGTGCACAATTTCTTGGCATAGCTTGCAGATCCTCCTAGCTGGCAAGCTTTGGGACCACAACCCACAGTTGATATGAGGTGTTTCAAAGAGCCATTTGATGTGAACAAAGCAAAGCAGTAAAATAGCAGTGGGAATAATCATACGTTATGGAGCTTTTATCCATGCCCTGTGCAAGTTCATTATGGATACTTGATTTCAGCTTTAGGCGAGCAACCAAGGATGCACAGTAGGATGCTTAGGACAACTTCACTGAATGCTGAAGCTCCATCCGGCTGATGAGATTTATCATGAATTTAATTTCCCAAAACCAAACTGCAGCCAATCCTTCCTTGAGATTTGGCATTGATTGGACAGACTTTACTCCTCCCTCCTCCCTTACTGATGCTGCCTGTATTAAGAAAAGGCCTCAACACTAATTACACCCTCCCTGTCTAATAGAGGCACCCTGTTAAACAAACAATTGATCCCCACTTAACACATGTACCCACGTTAGTAAAACACAATTTGCCAATTTGCCAAAGGCGATGCAGATAGGGGAGAGAGAGAGAGAGAGAGAGGGGAGGGAGTGAGAACAAGAGAGAAACGGAAAGAAGAGAGCCACTGGGAGCTCTTGCTATCAGAGGAGGAGTAAGAAGAACATTGGCACAGGGGGTGGGAAAAGAAAGAAAAAGGGAGAAAGATGAAGATATGCTGTCCACAGCTCTCTTTCCTGGCTAGATCTCAGACATGTTCAATACTGACTCTTTTATCAACACTAATTTGACAGCTTGAAAACTTCAAAGGACAATGAAGACTTTTAAAGTTAAACGTATATGTTTAATGTCTGGATCCGTGTGAATAAACTGCGATATACTTGATCTGCAGTGATTTGAAGTAGATGTGCTTTCCATAGGTGGCACGCAGTTGTACACATGAAAAGTAAAAAAAAAAAAAAAAAATGGAAAGAGAGAAACTTTAAAATCTTGAACCACCACTCTAATGCTGCCTTCATTAGCCCTTCCAGAGGCAAGTATAGTCTTTTGGAAGCTTGGTTCAAAGAGTATTAAGTGGTTTGGGAGGAAAAATTCTTTAAGGTGTCAAATGCAAAGATTTTAAAAATGTCAAGAGGTAAACCTCCTTGTGGTTACAATCATTTAGTGGAACAGGAATGTCAGGTTTGCAACATTTTGCAAAGAAATGTTAAATATTTTTTAAGAGTAGGGTTAGGGTTAGATAAACCATTTCTGATATGCAACTGCACACCAGAATGTGACGTGACAATGTTGGTCCACAAAACAAAAAACACAACATATTACAACACAATACAAATGAAATTACTTAACTACCTAAACTACTAAGTCATTTTATGCTAATGTTTTCCTTAAATGAAATTTTCTATCGGTGCTTAGAATTGGTTATTATTTTTTTTATGTGTATTATATTGCACAACAATCACATTTCAATCAATGGAGAAGGGGGTAGATGATTGCATCACAAACTGTCAAGCAAGATATGCCAATTTGAAATATTCTATGAGCTTCAGATAGTAATGAAAAATTCACAAAAGGAAGACATGCTAGGTTTAAATGGGATAAATAAATGCTTACAGATTAGTCTCATGATGTCTAAAGGCTTTCCCATACACAAAACAAATGAAAACATGGCTGTCTCATAATATTTGTTGAAGAAAATCTTCAAGGTTTTGACATACATGAACATATATTTCATGTTAGAAACATGTATGTCATATTAACTTCTAAGACTGGAAGAAGTGATCACATGTTAAGAGAAGTTGTCAGTGCACTAAATACTATTTTGTATTTGATGACCCTAACTACATCATTCAGTGCCCACATGTTTTCTGAGGTGGATTGCATATTTAAGAGTGAAGCGATGAAAGTGGATGCTTCGAAGGCATTCGGGTGCACAGCATTACCTGAGTTCCATCGCAAGACTTTTAAGCAAAATCTAAATGCAAGACAGAGTTCCTGAGAAAAACATTGTTTTTCAAGGTAGCTATGTGTCTGACTGTCAGTGCATATGTGTGCACGTTCTTGGATAAGGGAGAATGTAGGCTTGAAGCGAAGCTAACAGATTGCTTCACTTGGCTTTTTGAACTGCCCAGCACGTTTGGAGAACAGAAGGGGAACAACAAAAGGTGTTAATGGCTTTATGGATGCCCCATGCTGACAGATAGGCCATTATCTTCCTGATTCACTGCAGAAAGGATAATAGCTCTGATCAGTTGCCCTCTTTATCTCTTGGGCCGAAAGCTTGAATACTGGGTTAACATATCACCGTAAATCAGCCCTTTGGTCACTTACAGCGAAAATGGCAAGTATATAAACATGAGTGAAATTTCTTGGTGATATCTCGGATAACATATCATTTTAGAGAATTCTCTTGATCTAATTAAGACAATTTCTTTTTCTTTATTTGGATTTTATTAAGTATAGGAAAACACATAGTTTTCTTTACTACATATATATATATATATATATATATATATATATATATATATATATATATATATATATATATATATATATATATATATATATATAATTTAAACCTAAATATAAATTTAAATATTGCTTATTTCTTAGATGAGTTATTTTATGGTTAAAATAATGGTTGTGTGATTGCATGCATGTATGTATGTTCATGTGTTTGTGATTGCGTGTGTGAGTGTGTGTGGGAAAAGGGTAGGGCACTGTTGTAAACTTATCAGCTGGTGATGACTTTCCATACAGCTCTAAGACAACTTAAGCCCTCTCTAATTACAGCACATCTGTTGCAGCAGAGAGGTATTCTTGTCATGTGGTTTAACAAATACTTTTGCATTCAGAGGAGTACATACCTAATGAGCCTCACAGCCCAGGGCAACTCACATCTCCACACTAAGATCAAAAATCCTAACCTGCATGCAAACACGCACATATGCACAGACACACAAACCTACATGTCAGAAAAAAAAACACACACAAGGCCACAGAGGAACACTGAAACATGCACAGTCAGAAAAGGCAATTCACAATCACAGACAGACTCACTCACTCACACACACAACGCACACATACAGGCACAAACACGTACAAACACCACAACAACCTGATTTTTCTAAAAGCAACAAGAACAAATGATTCAAATGAAAGGAGCCAAACTAAGAGTGGGGACGTGTTTACACTCTCTGACAACATTCTGAGGGTGTTATCAAGGTGGAAATCAAACAACCCGTCTTCTCTAATTATTGCCTGCTCTAAATAAAGAGAAGTTGTCTTTGCAACCTAGGGATGAAATAGGTTGAAGAAAATAACATCAAGAAGCAGATGAGGAACACACCCACATGGATATCTGGCAGTCAGTGTAAATGTGCGAAGGTTGGGCTATAATAACCCCATAAGCTGACTGTAATGATTGTTGGGGAGACAGGGGATAAAGTGCTTTTCTCAGAGTGCTAGAGTCACTCACAACAGGTGCTAATAGCACAAGTTACAGTCCCTGTTGGCCAATCGCATCGCTGCTTTAGCCAATGGGTGGAGGTAGTTAGGAGTAGCTTACATCGCTGGAAAGAAAGCTTTGAGACATATTTCCACCTGCAAAGCGTCAGTCAGGGAAACATCTGCACATAAGCCTAATACAAGATAATGACACATCATTGCCACTGAGACAACATGGCGCATTTACAAAAAGAAACAGAGTTCGGTTTCCCTCCACAAAGTTGTGCTTTTTATCAAACAAATTGTCCCAAAAAGCCTGAAATTGTTTTCACTGCGGTGTTTATCTTACGGCTTTAGTCGGCTGCTGCCGCTGGATTTTTTGGAGGTGGGCATGACATGGATTTAGCATATGGTTCACTGCAATGCTGAGGCTTAACTGTGGGCTTGTGGTTTCTGACTGTCAACCTCCTTTGCTTAAAGGCTCCATTTTCCAGAGACATTCCAAATGTCATTATGAAGTATATTGCAAAAAGGAAAAGTCACACACGCCATCCCTCACATGCAGGCACGCATCCTCGCCCATAGCACACACGTGTTTCCTGTCTGTGTCCGCCTCAACACCATGTGTCTTCCTCCTCCTCCTACACCCAATTGCGGTACTAATATGGCTTCAGCCCCTAAAGATACAATATACGCTTATTGGCCGGCCACTCTATTAGTGACAAAAGGTCACACTGTGAAAATATTAAACTTATGAAGGACCCGCACTCTCCTCGCACCCAAATATGCGGAGAAAGCACAAAAAAGGTGTTGTGTCCTCTGTGTATGATTATATCTTCTTCCTTCATCCTTCGAGCAGTGACCCAAGGGCCACTACTTTATTGGTCTCAGATGCCGGCTGCCTCACAATGTACAAAAGAGCCCGTTATTCCATACCAGTATTAAAGCTGGCCTTCGCATGCAGCATTATTCACAGGACATGCACGTACACAAATGCACACATACACACAGGTGAATAATCGATACACAAAAAAAACTATGTGCCGTGTGTCTGCTGTGGGTGTGGATGCCTGTAAGCAGTAGAGCCTTGGCTAGTTACCAGGAGAGATGCAGCCTCTTTATCCTGTCAAAGGTTCTGACAGGCTGACTGAGAAACCGCCATGTCTACCTCCGGTGTTCAAAGTCATTATAGTTGCCATGAAAGAGTGCTTTCAAACTAATCAAGTGTCTGTTTGAGTACAGGGAGGCATACACTATAGTCACATGTTGAATGTATTAGCCAAGCATCAGTGAGCGGGTGAGGAGGCTGGCGAGGATATGATGGTGCTGATGCTCATAGGGCATAACCCAAGTATAGATCTGCATATTAGTGTGTTTGCATGTGTGACCCGGTAATGTGCAAAGTGTGGGTGAGTGTTTGTGCATACAGTATGCAGTTTTACATGCGATGCACTTCCTTAAGCGAGAATGTGAGTTTGTGTGTGTATGAATGCTGCAGAGTTGCTGCTATCAAATACTTCCAAAAGCTTGATTTCCCCAGGGAAATGACAGAGGTCAGCTCATCGGCGAAGGATGAAAACAACATTTGCATGCGATTGGTCACACCCAAGACATTAAAGTTTTAGCCAGACAAAAACATGTCAAAGAAATTTACATCGCTGTGCTGACAGCCCTACAGACTCACGGACACAGCCCATTGCCACTTCCAATTACTAAGGCTACTTTTATTGTGTGTGAACTACAGATTCCCCATTACCAATAAAAACATAACAGGGAGGAGATTTTTTTTTTCTTTGTCACAGGCATTATCACCCTCGCCATCCGCTGACCGTGTATCAAGCTGCCAATCAGAATTAGGGAGTAGGCTAGCAGACGTGAGATGATTTGGCTGGCTCAGCCCCCATGCATGGATTTAAATAATAAAAGAGAGATTTCTCTCAAGGCCCTGAGCACAGTGCCAATAAGAGAGCGGGGAAAATGGGAAAACGGCCGTGTGCAATGAGAAATAACTGCAAATTGAGGGTATAATGAACACGTTTAATATTTCATTTCTCTGGATGGAAATATCTCTACTGGGTAGCATTTTTCTCCTTTGCTCACCATTTGGTGGAATTAGGCTCATTTTTGGCCTTTGAAACCATAAAAGAATTTCAACCAGCTGCTGATGCTGAAAGAAAGGACAAGAGAAATGGAACGGCTGGTGGTATAATCATTTACAATTACACAACACACAATCTCTGCCTTGCAGGCTGTCTTATGATCTCATCTACAGTAGATCGAGAGCTCATATGGCTGTTGGCTTTGGGATGAGAGATTTCCCCCTTCACTGCAGTTGGTGGGATACAGCAAGATAAACAGCCCCATACAGTAATCACTTATATTTTTGTAGCATTGAATAAGATATTACCTTAAAATCCTCTGACTTTTACATCTGTCAGAGTTCTGCACATATCCTCTCTGGATATTCATTATCATCATGTTGCTTATGATAACTCTCACATGTAGAGCATAAAGTCAAAGCATCAATCAGCTTTTGCATTTGAATACTTCAGAAGACATCTTGTAAATATTATGTAAGATGCATAAGTATTTTCACAAGGAGACTCTATAAATAAATGGTCAAATGTATGTCGTCTGGATTTGAATATAATAGAAGTTGCACAAAAATCACCATTTCAGAATCCCTCATGCTTTATTTCCCTTTGGCTAAAGATTGTCACTTTTTTGTTTTAAAAGTTTCCAACTTCAAGGGTTTTTCTTTTTCCAAAAAGTCTGAAGAAATAGCCACAAATATGTATTTTAAGTAGAAACAGGTTGGTTGGATTGTTTGTCTTGCCTTTATTTCTCTTCTTATTTTGACTGGGAGACTTTAACCAGTGCCAGGACTGTCTAGACATCTCAAGAGATTTAGTTAGTCCCATATTATCATTCACCCATATGGGTAAATGCTTTTGATAACTTGTGGATATGTGTGGATATTATGTTTTACAGTGTGCTGCTCTTTTCAATATCCTAAAATTATAAGACGGACAGACTCATTTTTTATTTGTTTTATTATGTATGGAGTGACTGTGATGTGAACTTAAAGCTGCAGCTGTGATTTATTTACTTAAACTGGACTAAAACTGTAAGGATTAATTGACCACAGCATAAATGCTCAGTTAGATTTTGTGTTACAGCTGTGTGGCTGCAACAAGTATTTGTGACCTTATAAATTAATGCATTTAAAACTTCCCAATCTACTATCTTGCTGTTTCTGCCTTCACACCATGCAAATAAAGCCATCAGGATAAAACTACTAGCAACATTAATTGCCTTACATGAATAACAATCATGACCATAGTAATGATCATCTCTATTTGTTGTCAGCAAGCATGGATTAGCATTACTTGGTATTAAGGTATTGCATTCATTAGACTTCCTGAATAGATGCACTAGGTCTCATGGTTTTTACTATAAATCAGCTTCAAAAAGAAGCTCTCAGACTGTGTTTGGTGGAATGAGGTCAAGATGCAAACTATTAATTCAATAGCTCCCAACACACGAACTAGAAAGGGGAAGACCAGTGGGCCAAAGCAGTTAAAAATTCATTTTGGCTTGTCCTCAATTTGTGTACTGGTGATTACTGACTTTCTCTATTTTTTTTTTTTTTCATGCTTTACTTTTAATCTTAAAGTAATAAATTATTCATCTCAGCATTTCAAATATTAAATATGTGTATTAATTTCATTTATCATCTGCAAAAACAAGAGGCAAAAACAAAACTGCAAACTAACCCAAATCTTGTGCTCAAGACAGTCTCAAGAGATGACAATAGATTTTCTAGGTTTCATTTGAAGTTCTTATGCAGGCATTTATGAAATGAGTGTGGTGAGATTAAAATCCTGCTCTTTCATTTGGAATTGATTTAGCATACCAGTTGTAATCAGAGAAATGAAAAGGCAGAGTTACATGGAAAGTTTAAAAGCATAGTTTCCTGGTGAGGTTTTGCCACACGTTTTCTTCCCTTTTGTGTTGCTATGCGTATAAAGTACAGGGATATCACTAAAGAGCTTTCTTTCCAACCTGATCCAGGTTAGGGAGGAGTCAGGCATCAGCCCATCCCTGCAGATCTAGGCCAGAGACCAGCCTAATCTTTGGGCTGAATGTTAGCTAGTTAGCACTCTGTCATCAATGGCGTCTCAGTTGCGTGGAGATTGTTTGTGTGAGGTAGACTCACCTCCACCTCCGAGGCTCCCTTTCCTGTTGTGTTTCTCTGTGATCTTGCAGTCATGTATGTGATTGGATTTTGGCTTAACAAAAACCTGAAATTACACACCTATTGTGTTTCAGCTAAGCCCGCTTTCACAGTGATGGGGGGCAGGCTCTGCACAGCTCTCTTGGCTGCCGACTTTTGGGATCCCGCCCCTTGTTCCTTGCAGGTTGTTGAAGGAAAAGGATAACAGGATTAGGTCAGGGTTTTTCAAAGAAGCATCGATTGCCATATTCGGCTGGCTGGTGTGAAAGAAGAAGGTGCAGCGTACATCGCTGGCTATGAGGCGATATGGACTCAACCTTTGGCCTGTAGGATGGTACCATGGCATGGGCAGGGTGCAAGGGTATAGACCTTGGAAGACGATGGAGGAGATAGTCACCATCCTCTAAACCACACTCAGGGATCCTGACACTGTACCATCTGTGACGCTACCCCCAGCCCCCTCAGGCTATGCTTATGCTCATCACAGAGATGCTGATAACACAGGGTGTGACTAACACGCCATACAAATCTCCACATCCCAGGCACAGAGAAAAACAGAGGGGAACACACTTGCAGGCGCGCACACACACGCGCACACACAAACAATCACACTGCATCCACTGTCATAACCAGTCGGCAGGAGGCAGCTTACTCGCAGTACTCAGGGGCGTGCAGATGCAGCTCTATGATGAGTGGGTGGACCCAGACAGGGTAATGACTGGGTAAGGACTATGTATGTCAGCTTCTGTGTAATTAAATTTGAAACTGACAGTGTTTTCATACACAAGTGCAGCAGGGTGAAAGGTGAGTGGGAGGAGTTGAGGGTGCTGGATTTGAGGATCAGATATGTTACAGATCTGTGAAACATTCCCAAGCTCCCTGCTGATTTTACTACCCTCCGAGTGTAGCAGTTTTGTATCATGAAGAAGTGGTAATGATGCGGCAGAAATGTCTAATTTATAGTCTAAAAAGGTCTGTTCCTAAAGATTAAGGTGGACATTTTTTCCATGTGTTTTTAGTGTTTTTGAGAGCCAACAGCAGTACCGTCAGTTCAGTTGTAGGGAAAAAATTTTTTTTTTCCTATTTGCATTTATTAATCCAAGTTGGTTTTCTTTTGTCTTTCTTTTTCTTAAGGTGTTTGTTTGTCTGTGCACAAGAACTCTGCAAACAGAATATATTCATTATAAGGGTGAGGCTCTATTTAAAAAAAAAAAATCAAATTAATTACAGACTTTGTGATTAATTTATCTCGATTAATAATTAGCTGCTGTTGCCAACAGAGAAGAGTAAATCATGCAGTGTTCTTTCCTGTTACTCATCAAGAATCTCCAGTATCACCTGAAAAAGTTGCTAAACTTGTTGAGAGTTGCTTTTTCTTAATAACAGACTCACTAGAGGGGTCTGAAAAATGGCTAAATACAGCACCAAAGTTGCGTAGCGGAGGTCTACAGTGTTATCGGTTTACCAGGAAATTGTGCAACGACAAACATTCCGTAATTAAATGCTTTTTTTTTTTTTTTTTGTATGTTAATTTTTATGTAATTATTAATCATAGTTAAGTTCCACCCTTAATTTATTTACTTATTTTGAGCTTTGGTAAAAAGTGAATAAGGCAAGTAGACTTTGTCTTTTCCAACAACTTATACAATAAAAAACTGTTTTGCAGTGATGTTGAGACAAAACCCTTAAAGCTGAGATTTCTTCCTGTTTTGTCTTATTGTTGGGGACTGGATAGGATTTCAGGTAAAAAGTCTAAATAAACTAAAGCAAAAACTATTTGTAAAGGCAAACCAGATGAAAAAATATGGTTTATTTTAACATGCAGTATTTCCTGAATGTATTTAAGAACAATCACTTCTTTATTTTCTTTCTCAAAGAAAGCTTGTGTCGACTTTAGACCTCTTCTGAGGAGAGTGGACGGAGCATCTTCACATAAGATTGCGTTTGTCGCCTCATGTTCACTTGCCTGCAGCTGTTATAAGAAAATGGGGGTGAAAATGAGCTCAGGAAATGGCAGCTGACCCTCTCTGCTCTCTCCTTTCCCTCATATGCATTCTCACTGTAAACACCTTCCAGATACAGGCCTGCATGCCACGGAATCAGAATGTATGTGTGCTTGTGTGTGTGTCTTTTCCTTACGCTCCTGACCCTTGTTCACTAAACTGTCTGCATGCTACAGTGTAATGACATTCTACCTCCAAGCACACACACACACACACTCACCCACACAAACAAACTGGTCTGTTGGTCCTGATTCCTTTTCCTTCGCTTCGTAGCGGTTCCTCATTATGAAGACACAATGGAAAACAGCGTCTGCCTGGACCAATGGTGCTAAGCATAAATAATGCAAGGTCAGTGTCTCTCCTCTGCTTTCTCTCTTTTTCCCCAAGGGAGGAGGTTGGATCTGAAGCTTTGTCACACCAGCAGGTCCCTTTCAGCCCATCTTTAAGCTCCATGTCCTCTCAACTTCCTTTCTTCCTTCTCTCACCTCTTGTCTCTTGTTTCCTTCTTCATGCTTTCCTCTTGAAACAGTTTTTTCCTTTCTTTTGCTCTCTCTTCTTTTACCTTCTCTGCCATTTTTTTCACATTGACTTTACTTTCTCTTGTCTTTTCTCTGCCTGTAATCCTTTCTTCATTCTGTTTCTTACTCATACTCTCCTTGTACCCTTTCCTCCCCTTGTCTTTGTCATCTCACCCCTTTCCCGCCTGACTCCTCATCACGCACTACTTTCTTACTCATTCTCATCATCCTCTGCTGCCTTATCGTGAAGGCTCTCTTCAGTTACTCTTTTTCTCCTGACTATCCAAAAAAATTTCCCTCATTTGCTTTTCTTTTGATTACTCTTTCTTCTTGCTTTCAGAGAAGTACATCTTGGGAGGGGAGGGGTAAGTTAAAACAAGGCTCCCTAGAGCCAGAGGGACAGCTTATCCTTATCAGCCTTCAACCTGCTTATTAGATCCTCCAGGACACGCCACACTCTTCACTTAAACAAAACCACCTCCCCCTTCCTCCACTTCTCTCTCCTGTTCATTCTGTCTCTCCCTCCATCTAAGACTTTAATGGTGCATCTCACAACGGTGCAAGAAGAGAGCAAAGGTTGGTCACATGCAGTAAATAGAGATGAAAATATGGCTACTGTTGTCATATTCCTTATTGCTGTTTTAATTGTAGTTCTGCAGTAAAAGTGTGAAATACCATAATTGCATCTGTTATCTCACCAATCAGTTTGTTTCAAATGAACCAGTGCTGTTGAAGATTTGCACATTAGAGTTTATATACATTTAGAGTACTATCTCCCTGCAGATCTTAGAAATTGCTTTAGATCTTAAGGTCCTATGTATTCAATCTAAGATTATAGTGTTAGGTTTTGTATGCATTAGTAATTTAAAACAACTCTGTCATTCTTTTCTACTGACCCACTTGCTGGTCAGAAGTCCAAGAAGCTCCATCTGCCATGACCCTTTAGCTGCCAGGATACCCCCACAGTACCTACGACCAGCAAAATGCTAATTCCACAGTACCCAAAGTCAGGAAGAAACAGCCTGTCAAGCAGGGTCTACCTTCTAAAGATGCAACAATGCAGGGTAATGCATACATCATTTACCTTGAGTGTGTGAGCTTATTGGCTTGTTTACACCGGTGGAAGTATGTAAGGATAAACTCCAACAACAGACATCAGTATGTATTAATATAATGATGCCTATCCTCAGTTTGCTTCCAAACTCTGCAAGTAAAGGATGAGGGTGATTCTTGGATTAATGTCAAAGCCAAGATAGGGGATTGCTTATCTAGATAGGAACAGGAGTCTGTCATCCAGAGGCAGGAATAGATGAGAGGCACATGGTAAGTAGTTCTTGCAGTAAGTAGCCTTCCTTGTGCCTGCCCTGAAACCCGCAGAGAGTTGGTGAATGCCAGACCTCCATGTGGAGTCTTAAGATAGATCCTCTCAGGCAGCAGCAGAGCAGGGTATCATATCTCTAAGATCATCACCAAAAACAAGACCCCAACGAAGCCTCTCTACGTTATTTATGCTACTTACTCAACCAGTGTAGTGAGGTCTGACTGTGGACATACAGTTGCACACCATCTGATTAGTCGACATCCATCATATCCTGACGAGGGACTCCCTCTGAAAATAAATGTATATTTAGGAGGCCTGCTCTGAGGAAGGGGGTTGTCGGATCTTGTTACGACAACCACTCTAGAGGCTAAAATTAATGGCTATTAGGCCGTCACCTGAACGACACCCAAGCCCTCGGAGAGTTTTTGGTGAGGGGCAACAGCAAATTCCACAGACTGCCACCACATCCACACCAATTCACACTCCCATGGTGAAGTCGTCTTAACAGCTGCTACTCACAGAGCAAGGTATGATGGAGGACGTGGTTAGCCAATCATGCTAATATGTGCTTATGGTGAAACACCAGACATATTATGCTTAAAATCTGTGATTATTAAAATTATGCACCTAATCTAATATTTGAAAAGAAAATTTAATTTAATGAACAAAGAATTCAAAACTATTTTAATAACAAGGAATATAAACTTCTAGACTAAAATACCTCATAAACAGGCCGAAGGCAACATTTTAAAGACACAATGATATCAGTTTCTTGCTCATACTCTTAAATAAGGTTTATAATTTTGTATGAAGCACCAATCCTTTGTGAGATGTGAGTTGAGAGCAACATATGTTCTGTCAATAAACATGAAAACACGTTACAAAAACACTTTCTTTGTGGTTGACTAGAGACAAATAGATAACTTCTAAAATTAGAAACAGATATTGCTTTGAGCTATAATATATTATTTAAACAATACCATCAGTAGTGTAAGGGTTGCCATGCTTACATGTAAACATGCTATGAGGAAGACCATTCATTGCCAGGATGGATTAAGTAAGTTTGTAATATTAATGTATTAAGATACAAAAGAGTCATGATTAAGGCTGATATACATTCTTTTTGCAACATCACCGTTACTGTTGTAGACAAGGCCAGATTAGCCAATGGAAATTATGGGCCCAGGCCCAGGGGCCCATGCCCACTTGGGGCCCACATAGGGCATACACCAGCAGTTTGGACATTAAACAAAATGTACATCAAAGACACAGTTACACGACAATCTCCAGTGTATTGTTATTGATACCACTGGCTGAGAGATGTTAGAAATGTCGTTTCACAGTGTACCATTCACGATTTTCACGATGTTGCAGTGGGGAAGGGGGCCCCCGAAACACTCTGGGCCCAGGGGCCTGTGCACTTTTAATCCGGCCCTGGTTGCAGACATATCTTTTAGCTTTTATGTACAGCTGCTGTTACAACCAGTAGAGATCTCATGTCATGCCAGCACAAATAAAGCTCTTGTCTACTTGCACGTACATATGTCACATGATTTTGGGAGTGACACATCCATAAAATCCATAAAATACTGGAACATTGTCATGCCATATATAGGGATAGGTGCTTTATATCAGCAACACAAAATTTTGTTTCCACGCAAGTCACTATTGTGTTGGGAAACAAAGTTTAAATTGTTTGCACATTTTGAACTTCACTACGTAGTGGAAGAAGGTTGAAATCAGTGTACTTTGCCCACATTTATGTGGTGAAAAGTTTGTGGACAACATCCATTCAAAATGAATGGGTAGGTGTTTCCTGGCTGCAATCTTTCTCCCTCTCACGCACATACTCCTTCCCCTTGTAGGTGCAATACCCTCACACCATCAGATAGTGTTAAATGAGGAACTAATGAGACCTGACAAGAGACAGAGCAATTAGACCTCATCAATTCCTGCCTTCCCTCTCTGAGGTGCCAGCAAACACCCCAATGAACAACTTGATCAGTCAGAGGGTGACACTACAACAAAATGGCCACACCGAATCACATACTGAGACACTTGTAACTTCTCTCAGCCTGCACTGGCAGGGGCTTCATCTTTTTGGTGGCAGTTAATGAAGCTCTTGTAGCAGGAGGTGTGTATCTGTAATGTGTAAACTGCTGAAACAGAAAAAGTTTACAAGGTATTTGAGACATTTTGTTTTACAAATTGAAGATTATTTAGTTCTTGGTAAATGTAGTTCTTGGTGGTGACAGTGTGACTTAATTGCATAAACATCTCCAAGTTTTCCCTTTAAATGGGCTTTCAGATTCCAATCATATTAAGAACAAGTCAAGTGAGTTGTAGTCGCAGTTTGATTTTTTTTTTATATATATATATTTACTATAAACTATTACTTTCAGTTTACAAAAAAACAAAACATTTAGGCAACATATCTTAATAGCATCTCCTATCTTCAGTAAACTGTGTTTGATGTCCACATTGCTCACATGTTGGCCTCCAAAGGACTATAAATTTGGATATCGTGATCACAACATATGGGCTGTCACAACTTTGACCACAAAAGTGAGCAGCTGATATATCCACAGCCCCTTGAGGTGGATGTGGTATATTTCTCTTCTTGCATCGGAAATCAATGGCTAGCAAATTATTTATTGAAAATACACACTGTGCTGAATTACTGTTGCTGGAGGCTGTTGGGATTTATACAGGAACCTGACCACACAAATCATGCAAAGCTAGCACCTGCAAAGTGAAAGGTGACTCACTTTGAGGCATGGAGGATATGGATGCATTAGTCTGTTTATGGCCGTCTGCATGCAAAGAAAGACCGCTTCCATTTGCTCTCCAAAACTTAAATAGTAAGAAGAAAAACCTTTGCCAGATTGATTATAATTGCCCTTTTATCCCATAGATTCTCCCATGGCTTCTGTATAGCACATCACTGAAAGATGTGCTATCTGTGTCTGTTGACCCATTTAGGAGCAGTGTTTATATATGTATTGATTATATCTGCTCTGGCTGTCACAACAGAGGGCCAAAATGATCCAGAGTGGTATGGACCAATCAAGGAAGCCAGTCCTGGCTGCTGTGAAAATAATACTCTGGAGGAGGAGTTGTTTAGAAGAAAAATATGCATCTTCTGTGCTGTTAAAGTTCAAATCGGGTTATAAAAACCTAATGTAAGGCTTTACTTAGTAACGGGAGCCACTAATACAAATAAACAACCGAGATCCAATTGTAAACTTTTAGCTATGAGGTTAAACCGTTCGTGACAGAGGTTAACGTAGAGAGGAGGACAAGCCAGAGGCCATATTGGCCTCTACAAACTGATTTATGACAGGCAAGGCTGAGGGTGCAAGATGTTCTGTTCACTGTGTTCACTCTGATCAAAGCTTCTGTCTTACCATCTATTTTTGTTTTTATTTATTTACCTTCTTTTGTTGGGGCACTTCCATCTCACAGACCTAATCTGACAAATTCATATAACTCATCCCCTCCACTCAGCTACCTCCCATCAATTCTCCATCAATAGTTTTTTTTAGTACTACGTTTATCATGTTCTCACATTATAAATCACTCCAACCAAAGTGCGTTTGATAACTGTAGCACCACTGTCAAATGGTCTGAAACCCCTAATCTGCCTGCCAGACAGCCGCCCAGGCCTTCAGACCACCATGAATATCCACACTTTCCCTGAACGGGGTACTGCCATGATGCAGCAGAAGCATTTGCACAGCTAATAATTCAGCTGTTAGGATAACTGTTTCTCACATTTGACAGTCTGTTCACACAGAAAAATATGTCCAGTGAGACCCCAGAGGCCATTGCCAGGGTGTTATTTTCTCAAAGCGGAGTTTCATCAATCAGTTTGTCAAGATTGAGGAACACCTTTGCAAAAAAAAAAAAAAAAAACGATACTTCTGTTGTGGGAAATCTAAATCCAAGCACACAGATAAATTTAAAAGAAAGAGTTTGACTGTGACATATTACTCCTCGTTTTCATCCCAGTCGACAGTATGAACACATAGCTATTGGCTTAATTGGGGAAGTGTGTCCAAACTTTTGGCTGGTAGTGCACAGCAATATGATGTCCGTATAAGTTTAAAAGAAGATTCATTTCTCTTCATAAACAAGAGTCAATGATTCCACAAAGAAATGCTTTGCAGTAAATGCAGTTTATTGCAATTATCGAATCATCTGTTTATGCTGACAGAGAAGACTGCACCTTTTGTATGTTTTTATTCTTTACTGTTCTGTAATCTGATAATTAGTTAATAGATTAGTTGAGATTACTTTTGAGAAATAAACAATGCAGCCCTGCTTTCACAATGATCCAACATAAAATATTTACAGATATATAAATAGTAAGTAGGAAGCATTGTCACTCTATAAATTATGAGTGCAAAGATCACTGGTTGAAGCCCTGACTACACAAACAGGATGTGTCATTGAGGACACATGGGGGTCTTCCAGCATGGGGGTCTTCCCGTTCACAGTTTCTGTAGGCAGATTTATCATCCAGAGGTTAAGGGTAGGCTGCTGACAGGAGAGAGGGGGGTGATATACAGGGTGGGAGGGGGCAGCAGCGTAGAGCAGGAAACCTTGCTTTTACATTTTATTTTGTCTCTTTTTAAAAACAACACAGTTTGCAAGTTGCTTTGGGAGGACGAAAGTCCATAAAGCTGCAAGGAGAGAGCTGCAGACACATGTCTGAAGAGTAATGTGATCCTAAGGGGCTGACCGCTGTTAACTTTTATTACTGTAAATACTCTCCGTTTGCTTCTGTCCTGTCTTGCACAAGCAATGGCTTCTTTTATGTGTGACTTGTGTTTGATTAACCCCAGTAATATACTTAAGGTCCATTTGTACGCACCCATTATACACATAAACTGGAGCAAAATGCATTGCTGTAGAGTCACTATATACTCCTATAGAGTAGACAGACATAAATATGAAGTCAGTAAAGCTTAGAAAAACATAAGTCATGTATTAACACTGCTCAAATTTGTTACGCTGGACATTCATGCTATACATAAAAGGAGCAAGCACAGACATGAAAATAAGCATGATTAATGGCTTATACACATAGAAATAGTTAAGCATACCAAATTGTTTCAACTACACTGGAAATTAAAACCATTTGCCAAATGAAGGGTTAGTAGAACAGAAGCTTTTTGAAGTTCATTTATGGGATCTGTTTGATTGTAAAAGATGTACAGACAGACAGTCAGACAGACAGGGCTGTGTGGGGGAGATCAGTGAGGTAGAAAGCCCTGATTGATAAACTCCCTATCAGGCTATTTACGATCTGGCTGCAGAAGAGGCAAGCTTCGCCAGACAGAAAAGCAATTAATCTGCAAACGAGCTGGGGAACAGCCGGCCTGAGCATTGGAGCCTCCTACCAGCGTCGCTCTGGAGGGGAGATAAGGCTGCAGACGACTATTTATTGTACATTTTAATTAAGTGCTTGTTAACGCTAGTTATCTTAACAGTCACAAAATTACCGTTGTAATGCATTTAGTTTGAGGAAAAATGGAGAGGGCTCGAGCACTTTATGAAAGCTGGCACAGCTTGCCTTCATTTGAAATCACAGGATAAATTCAGAGGAGGCGGATGCCACAATGATCTAAGCTCAGGCACTAATGGTTATTTAATATGGCCATCAGCGGTCCCAAGTCCCCAGCATACGGCACTCGCACAATAGCCTCCAAACCCTCTTTAACACTTATTTGAGATGACAGGAAAAATGAAACCGTTTGTGCTTTCAATGGAAAAGCAATCATTGGTACATTATACTCCGCTTGCCCTATCATGCTAATGCCGGGTAAAAATGTCACCAAATGTATTTAAAGGCCTGATGGAGTGTTGCCGTTTGATTCCTGCTGCCTGCCTGATTAATAAAAACCTTCAATTTGTATGTAAATGCAACCTGGGGCTCATATCATCTGCACACCTGCACCTGGAGAAAAATAATAAACTCAAGTTTAATGTGGTAATTATGAGAGTTTATGGGGATTGTGGGGAAGAGGGCGGCAAAGGAGAGGCTGCCTTGATGAGAGGGCTCTCAGAAGGGGAGTGGGCTGACCCAGACTAGCCTGCAACAGGAATGACCTGATGCACAAATATAACCTAAGTTCACAGAGTTTACCACAAAATGCATGTCGGCACAACACAGTCATGTGGTGTAGAGATTAAGGCAGTTCAATGCTGTATGTGGAAAGCAATTGTTGTTTGCATGACATTATAAATGAATATAAGCTCAGATGATCAAGTTGCGATTGCCGAAACCAACAGAAGGAGGAGAGTCTTACATAAAAAACACACCTGTGGTTTCTTGTACTAGAAAATTGTGACTTGTAATTTCAACTTTTCCTAATGCTTACCAAGAATTATTGTGGAGTCAACCAAAAGAAAGCATGAAACATTCAAGACAGAAATACAAAGCAAAATGGCCAAAAGCCGATCCTGCATATCTCAAGATTCTTTGATCAGGAAAAAGTTGTATAAATTAGACATAGTGTGTGCAGCTTTTCTTTCCTCATATTTTTATGTACATATGGTGAATAATGTCCATGCCCATCTTTTGCTATGAATTTGCTGAACCTTTATTAACAGGTAGGTTTTGTTGCTTAAACCCAACCAGATGTTTTAGATATGTAAACTGAGCTTTAAAAAAAGAGGTCAACTCAAAAGCAAGCAGCTATAATAAAGAACCCAAAGTTAAAAATAAAAAAAAAGTTTTTTATTGATGAAAAGGAAGCAAGCAGTTAGAGGACATGTATAATTTCACTTAAATACACTTCAACTTACAACCATGAAGGAATTTTTCAGATAAAAGTTATAATTACCAATTTTATGGAACTTTCTCAAAAAGACACAAATGTAATTTTAATTATCTTATATGTTAATTTACTAACCATGGGTGAATTCACAGAAAAAAATCAATAACACAGTTGATTATCTTAGATGACTGTTAAACATTACTTAGCGACTGTGTCACTGGAAATAAGATCATTATTGTGCATTTTTAGTGATGTAAAGCTTCATTCATTTCTTTATTGCCTCATGTTTTGTTCTTCTAAATTTCATGTTGACTTTTCAGTTTAGAAGACAATGCTCTCATGCTCTCCTCTGCGCAGTCTTGTAAGTGCATCAATTGTGCTCTTATCAGTTGAATTGTCATCATGTCACAAAGCTTAGAATTTAATAGAAACAGGCCACGCTCTATTATCACACAGTATGTGCATGATATTAATCTAATATCAAGCTGATACCCCTGGTAATTGATTTGTGTATCGTGCTGTGCTTTTCTTTTGCATCATACATTGTCAGGATCACACTCTACTTACTTTCTCACTTTCCCCAAGAACAAAGTGAGAGTGTATTGACTAAAAGTGAGAAGAGTAAAGATTACAGAGCAAAGATTAAAGGTGGATACTGTTTACTGAGTTTGCTGGGGTGGCAGCATGCAGCTTTCACCTACACACTGGGACTTTGAAGCAGGTTCCATCTTTGCTCCTTCACAGGGTTCAGCACTAACATGTCTCACCTTGCCCACTGTAACCTGTCAGGATCAGCGCTACTTAAGCAGAGAAACACAGGAAAGGAGAGGACCTGCTGAATATTTTGACACATGACTCCTACCCCCCTCCATTGCCTTTGATTCAGACAGCTCAACAGAGTTTGGGTCAAAACACTAGCAGTGGCACATTCAGAAACTGATGCAACTATCAGTCAGACCAGAGGAAAAAAAAGAAAGCAGAATGGTGCTGAAAATATGTGACAGGACTGCTTCACTTTACAAGGAAGAAATGGTAAGTATTGATTGCCCTTTCTGTAAATTATGCACACAGAAGTTTATACAGCCACGGTTTGGCCCAGACCTTTTTAGCATCAGCATTACTATTGAAAATGTGCAACTCAACTGCACACAGAGAAAAGTGACAAAAAGAGTGCATGAAAAGAAAGGCGGTGAATACAGCGGTTTGGCAGAGTGTCAAAAACTTCTGTGGTCGGTATTATGTGGGTGAGTAGACTGGAGCGATGTGGTGAGACGGTGATAATAGTTATCTTTACAGATGATCTGCGAGGGTATGATAATAGTGCTACAGCAGTGTGACTATGAATCAGTACCTTGATAGAGCTGAAGATGTGGGCCCTTCTCACTCAGCTCAGAGAAGAAAAAATCCCCACTTGCCTAATGGCTTTAGACAGCAGCCATTCGGCCTTGCTAATCTTCCGTCTCTCTGAAAATAACTTTTTGTGCTGTATGAAGATTGGATTTTACAGATCACAACGGCAAGGCAATGCATTCACTCAGCTGTACTTCTCATGAGAAACGTATCATGAGTTCTAATAATATTCTGTATACGGCTTCATTCAAGCGCTACCTTTAAATGCGATGCTGTATTAATATTAATATTTATGGACTGTGGAGGAGCGCAAACCATCTGAGGGGTACAGGCAGAACAAACTTCCATTAATTCCTATGGAGGGGAAAGTCCAAATTAATTCCTATTCACATTTTAATGCCTTTATGCTAATGCAAGTTCAGATGGAAAAGACGGTGAACCCACAGGAGGAGGAGGGTTAAAGTTGACTTTTGCACCTGAGAAATCTTTTTCAAGTTAGGAAATTGGCCCGAGATGATATTGCATGGATCATTTGAACAATACTAAACTGCAACAGCTTTTCTATGTCAGTCTATTACCACACAGGAAGTGTTTTAGCTTCAGTTTGTTCTCAAATTCTAAGCATCAGTCATGTTTAGCACCCTTTATAAAGGTTTAGATATTCCTTTACCCCCATTTTACCATGGTTCATGATGAAAATTAAGTCACAACAGTGAATGTTGGTAACCAAGTTTGAAGAAAGGAATTACAGAAAACCAAAAAAAAAAAAAAAAAACTATTCAAACTGTGGGTGGAACTAAACAACAGGGATTTTAACTGGGAAAAATACAAACATAAACATGAAATGTTTGTCTGTTTCCAAAACAGATTTTTTCTTTTTTTTTTTTTTTTTTTTGGTTTGTTTTTGTTTTTAAATCCTTATATATATATATATATATATATATATATATATATATATATATATATATATATATATATATATATATATATATATATATATATATATATACATATATATATATTTTTTTTTCTTTTTTTTGTTTTTGTTTTTAAATCCTTATATATATATATATATATATATATATATATATATATATATATATATATATATATATATATATATATATATATATAAATCCTTATATATATTTTTTTTCTTTTTTTTCGTTTTTGTTTTTAAATCCTTATATATATATATATATATATATATATATATATATATATATTTTTTTTTTTTTTTTTAAATCTTATTTTTAAATCCTTTACTGTCTTGGATTTAAAAACAAAAAAAAAAAAAAAAAAAGAAATATATATATATATATATATATATATATATATATATATATATATATATATATATATATATATATATATATATATTTTTTTTTTTTTTTTTTTTTTTTTTTTTTTTAAATCCTTTACTGTCTTGCACATTTTGCCCAACAAATTGTCCACAATCCCGACCACGGAAATACATTTACATTAGGGTCTAATGCAGAAACTATTTCCAGGACCCATCTGTCCAGATCTCCACCTGAACAGCAATTCCAACATCTCTAGTCAACTTCCCTTTGTCCCAGAGGGAAAATTCATTCTGGTTTGTCTGGACTGGTTAACGTGGTGCTGAATTGAGGCAAACACAAATAAATTGCACGGGTGACAATTGTCCTCTGCCCCAGCCCCCCAACTTCACTGTGTTACAGCTGTTATCATTACATATTTACTTGGAGGACAAGTGCACACTCCCTCTAGATAGGTCTCTATCAGTACATGTCTATGTTGTGACACCTGCAGGGTAATTGTCATTAATTGCACTCATTTGGGCTGCAGGTCAGGGCAGCTGAAGCGCAGGTGTTTGGGACAAAACATGATTATTCCCATCCAGAGAACGGGAGGTGAGGAAAGAATAATTTTGTTCATCAGTGAAGTTGCCACACATAATGATTGTTCATTTTTCTGGTTTTAGCACACATTAGTATGTAATTGGGGCTCAAAAAACCAGGGAAGAATGTCATCATCATTGCCTCCTTTGCTCAATTCTATCCATTCATAGAGAGATGGGGCACTCCATCAGTTTAGAAGCAGGAAATCCAAAACGCTAAGATGACTGCAGTGACCAAGCAATCAATGCACCAACTTAACTGTAAAACAACAGATCACACAAACTGGGCCAACAGGTCCCAAACCATGAAGTGATTTTAACAACATAACATTTCCATGTCAAAGATATTTCTACATGAGTTTTAAGTTCATTTTGGAGTTCATTTTTTTTCTATTTTTTTCAGGATTATTGTATGATTTTTTTCTTTTCTTTTTTTTTTATTTGTTTTTGCGCGTTTGTTTGTGTTGTGAAGACCTAACATACCCAGTCTTCTGATTCATAGCTCTATCATGACTCAAATGATGAAATAGTAAACTAATTATTGGACAGTCTTCCTGTCTCCACATTGACATCTTTTTGTTAAACATGCAGTATAAACAGTCCAGTTTTTTCAGTGACCTGAATTCTCCTTTTATTAAGATTTTCTGAGGACAACAATTTGTTGTTGACTCTTTGTTATTGTATTCATTACAATGTCAAAGCAGTGTATGTCCACTGGACTGCAATAAACCAATTCCTGTTATGTAACACAACTCATTCACCTGCATAAGTGTTCAAAATATTATTACTCTGCTAAATATAAAGTTGTCTAATGTGTATCACTATTATGCAGAATTTAATTTTAGGCAATGTCAACTGGAGAAACTTTGAAAACGTTGTGTATGTGCTAGAACTGTTGTATTTTAAAGTAAAGTGGCTGGTGAGTGTATTTTCTAGCACACAACATTCTTCTTACTTCAGAATTTAGATTTTCTCCCCTGCTGTTGCCCTTCATCTGCAGTTACTGAGAGACTGACATGAGCGTGACACTGGCATACTCCTTAGGCTGTGATGTTTTCTTTATTTTTCCTCATACGGAAACAACAAAAGAGCCATTTAAGACTCATAACTAGAGCTAAGCTTGTCAGTCTGAGTGCATGTGTGTAAGTGTGCATGTATCTGTGTGAGTACCCCACATGGGCGGAGTGCAGACACCAGGCACAAACATCCTCAATCTGTCCTAATAGCGCAGCAGTATACAAAGCACAGACTTCAAATATAACAACCAAGCTACATTTCCTCATAAAAACACTGTTTACCATTGCTGTGATAATTTACCCAGTAACATGTGCCCTCCACAAGAGCAAACACCAAGGGATGCCAATGTGTGTGTGTTGGATGACAAAAATACACAGCAGCAGCTGGGTCCCATGTTTGAAGGCCAACCCTCCACACTTCATAGCTCAACATGGAAGTACACTGTGACTTCGAGACTAGTTAGTGAGAGGAGGAGATATAGGGTGGGCCTGAGCTTGTGTATGCAGGTGTTTGCAACAAATGAGATGTTAATCACCTGCTTCTATGTGGATTTTTTTTTCCCCCAACTTGGGGCTTGAAAAAGTCTGAAAATCCTTGCAAATTTCCAATAAATGTTTTAGATAGTAAAAAATTAAATATTGATGTTGGTCAATGTTCCATTAAAACTAAGGATGGTACTTCTACATTTCCACAGCAAGCATTATAGACCTGAACGAACATGAAAAGAAATAATCATACATGAGCCCTTTCTTGTCTTCAAAAGTTGTCTTGTTTACGTTTCATACAAGCCATCACCTTGTTGTGTCCAATACCTGCTTAATATCTCCCTTCTGTCCACCTGAGTTGTGGAGACTAACATGGAGGAACCTGAAGCTGGTAGTGCCAGAGACTACTTGCCAAAGCCTGGGAAAAGACAGATGGTATGCGGAAATCAATAACCTCACACAACATCACCCATTTTGTGAACAAATGAATCTGCTCTGACAGTATGTGTATGAGCGATCGAGTGACCTGCTCTCTTCCCATCTGAACATCCTCCCTTTCCCTCCCCAAGCGCACTGTTATTTATGGCAGTTGGGCCCAACACTCCTGTGTGCTTTGATGTTTAATTCAAGGACCCACAACCAGGCAGGGAGGAGAGCGTGGGTGTGTTGGGAACTCATGGGGGCTTAGGAGCTCAGGAACTGTGATTTCCTATAAATATTCCCTGTGTTGCTCACCCTGGTCTCTGTCTGTGTTACCGCTGAGGAGTTACTCCACTCAGGACCAAAGGGTGTATGAAAGATCTCTTTGTGGTCCCACTGATGAAACTGAGGTTGATACCATAAAACAGCATTTGACGCATTAAGAGGCTAGTCTGTATGACATTCTTGGACATGATCCTAATACTCACCACCACTAAACCAACATTGTGGTAAAGGTTGAGAACAATCAAAGCCCAGTACTGTCTACCGTATCATCAGGCAGCAATGCTCTGCTGTCAAACCTTTAGTATCCTCCACTTCACTCTCACTAGCCTTAACCCCCCACTATATCCTTTTCCCTCTCACCCGCTTTATCTCCCCTCTTCACTCTCTCTTTCTCCTCACCGGACACTCTCTGAGATTTA